>NW_017677993.1:15310-22549 GCF_001879085.1 Nicotiana attenuata
ATTTAATATTTATATATTATTAATTAATTTAGCACCTTTAATTTGTTTTGAGAAATCATTTTACTATTTTTATAAAATAAAAGGGGAAAAAGTGGCTATTTAAAATCTAGCCCTATTTCATTTCAATTGTAGCCCAAATCGACCACCCCAGCTAACCCAATTTCAGTTCCAATTGGACCGGACCAAATCCTAAATTTACCCGCCCATGACTGAATTAAAAAACCCGTCCGGCTCCCCTTTTTGATCCAGGTCGTTGATCATTTTGATCAACGGCCATAATTCCCCCTTCCTTTTTTAATTTCCAAACCCCCCCACCCTAAAATCATTTCACTTAGTCAGCCGCCTCAAAACACCCCCTTCTCTCGAACCTTCCTGGAACCCTAATCGTCTCCTACCACCTCCACCGTGAAACCCACCTGGAATTCATGGCTTCTCAGGCTGTGGGAGTTCTATACTCACCTCCTATTGCTCCTATGTGCCCGGTACCTGAAGATTTGAGGTCTGACCTCGAAGGTTTTTATCCAAACCTTTGCTGGCTCGAGGTTTCACGACCATCTCCGGCCTTGCTCTGGCGTATCCTGGTCTTCTGAGCCTGATTCTAACTTCTCCGACTCAAGTCAATGACCTTTTCAAATCCTTTCTCATTCTAGGGTTCTTCTGAAACCCTAACCCTTCGAGGTTTTTCTCGATTCTTTTTAGATCTGTTGTGTATCTATGCTCTACTTGAGTTTTCAAACGATTTCCCTAACTTTTAGTTTGAAAATTACATTCAACACCCTTCTTTTCCGATTTAGGGTTTTCTGGAAAGTGTTTAAGTGTTTTGTGATTTTTTCTTCTTTGTTATTCGTGTGTTTGCCTCTGCTTTGTTCTCGTATCATCTTTTGTATGCTTCTCTTACCGTGTTTTCCTATACTATCGTCTCGTAGACTTCTCTACCGTATTTTTACCATGTTCTTATATGTTTATCCTACTGTGTTTTCCTATATGCTTTTCTGCTATACTTTTCCGGTGTTCTTGTGTTCTTCTACTGTATTTTCTTACCAAGTTTTAAGTTTCTCTGTTCTATCAGTATTTGCCATTATGTTCTTTGAATCCTTCTTTTGTGATTGCTTGTTACGTTGCTATCATATTCTTCATAAGTTCTGTTGTTGAAGAAGCCCGTCCTTTTCTGAAACTTCTGAACGTGATTTTGATTCAATTGCCTGCCTTCTCATCCTTGCTTTATGGTTTGCTTGAACTAGGGTTTAATTTCAAAACCCCTGACTCTGTCAGACTAACTTTGAGTCTCTGAACTCAGTTTACACCTTTGTTTTCATACAATGTTGAACCTTTTGCTAAACTCTTCTACATTGGATTCTTTCTACTGATTTTTACAAGAGCGTGACAAAGCTTCCTTCATGTTTAACGTGTCTGTATGCTTTTATATGTGTTGAATCTTTCTTCAAAAAAGGTTTTCAAACTTGTGATTGATTCAAAATTCCTTTTAAATAGGTCTAATTGATTTGTTTGCTGATTTTCCTTAAGTTAAAATCTTTCCCATCTTTCTGACTTGGTTCATTTGTACAAAATCTCTGGCCTCAGATTTGTTGGCTGTTAATTGATTTTCTTTCCTTAAATTGTACAACCGTGTATTCCAAAGACCTTGTCCTTAAATAGCCTTTATGTATTTGCCCCTAATTTACTACTTTGCACAAAATGTATGATTAATTTCTTTCCTTAATTGGCTTTACCCGTTTGAATCTGAATCCCTTAATTAAGGGAAGCCTTGTGTAATTGATTGACAATCAGTTTTCAAACTATTTTCTTACCTTATTTCTGCCTGTTTTCTACACTATAAATATACTACTTTTCTTTCACACTGGACACGATTAACAATCCTCCACTACTACTTTACAATCTCTTCTGAACTCTTACTAGAACTCTCTCTTCTTGTTTGCATTCTGACTTTCACAAAGACTACTACTTTTTCCTATTTGTTTCCTTGAAATTGGAATGTCCTAATTTTAATTTTAAGCATCACCACAATGTGTTTACTTACAGCTTTCTACATCTATGTCTACTTTACTACTTCTGCAAAGTTAACTACTTAAACTAGCATGTTATTTTCTTTTGCTTGTTTCTGTTATGAACCCCTCCTCCCTATTCCCTTTGTATGATTTGAGTTGTAGTTTAAAACATGGTAATATGCAAGATATTGTATGTGGATTAAACTTGATCCCTTAGGGGATCCTGACCTCTAAACAATGTGTTCCAGTAGGCTTATGGGTATGCCAGCATCTCCCATTGTTGGGTTATGCCCACTAGCCTGCTCTTTACTTTTTGCAACTCCCCATTCCCTATACCCCTATGTGTACCAATGTGAACTGTTTCCCTTTCCCCTTTCCCCTTTTAGAATCCTGCACTTGCACTCTCTCTTAGTTCCTAGGTTCTGCCCCCCTCCTGTGAGCCTTGCCTTGGGACCCTGAGTTCCCCATGAACTTGGACACTCGAGGGCTGGCTTTTCCACACTGCACTATGCCCTAGTCTGGTAATGTATTTGGGGTGTAAGCACTGCCTGGAGTTTATATGAGGCTCTTAAGGAACTCTGACACACCCCCAAATGAGAGAAAGGCTTTGAAATCTGATCTTTGGAGTTGGTTTACTTCATACTACAGACAGGAACTCTGAATCAGGCTCTCCTTGGTTGTAATTTTCAATTTCTTATGTATTTTCTTTGGACTGTAATAACTTTGTAATAAACTTTCGGGGATGGTTAAAGAAAAGGGAGGGGTAACCATGCATGTAAAAGGGGTAGATAACTTGCCTATAGGAATCTCTAGACTTCTGCATTTTCATATAGCTACCATGCCTATAAGATTTCTGCATTTTCATATAGCTACCATGCCTATAAGATTTCTGTATTTTTCATGCCTATAAGCATTTCTACATTCTCATTTAGTTACCATGTCTATAAGAACTTCAGCATTCTCATTTAAATGCCATGACTATAAGGATCCTGCACTTTCATGTAGATATTATGTCTATAGCTTCTGCACACGCATGTAGAAAATATGCCTATAGGTCCCTTCTGATTCTTGCATGCCCGCTTTTCACTAGGCAAACTTGTCCATAGGTCCTAATAACCAAAAAATGTAATAAGATGTCACGTTCGTAATAAGATGTAACACCTAGATATCATGTTGTAGGTTTTCTGCATTTTTTTCATATCTATAAAAGTGTTTAAAATCAACAACGCATAGAAAGCATGCCTATAGGACCTATCAACCAAGTCTGAAATGTTTCCACTTGCTTATGAGTCTAAAACCAGTAACAATGCTTGCAGAACCTGTAAATTTTGCTAAAGCTTGCTTTTCTTTAATAATCTGGTAACCCCTCTTAATCAGTATGTATTCAATCTATTTCATTCTTTTCTGAAATCAGTAGATATCATGTCTATAGGAGCTCTTGTCCCACACCTAGGCAAGGCTTATGGTAAAGTTTTAAACTGCATCAGTCTTTATCAATTACGACCAGCAGACAAGCCTAATTCGGACTTATTATCTGGAAATATGTGATAAATCAGCCTGCCCCAGCTTTTAAGTTTTAATCAGACCTTTAAACAGTACGTGTAAGACATGCTAAACTATGTGCTTTTCTTTGCTTAAAGGAGGTCTGTTTGAGCCTTTTGTTTGTTTATATGCTTCTCCCCCCAAACTTACTATATGTGTTTTGCTTGTCGCCTTAGCATTTTTTACCTTTTGAAACCACAAATAAGCCCAATACCTCCTCCCTTTAGGATAAGTAATCCCAAGTACCTCCGGGACTGATAGGATTGGGGCGGGTAATAGCATACAGTAAGTAAATGAGACCATTCCGCGCTTTAATACCTTAAGGGGTGGGAAGGGTAGATATGGATATAATGACCACGCGATAACATCACGCGTAAGAGTGATTACTGGATGTTGTGTGGGGTGATCCATATTATTAATAAACCTAGGACCCCCTTTCCTTTGTTTCTTTGTTTCTTTTAAATCTTTTAAAACGTTTCTTTTAAGAAAATCAACTCTCTTTAATGCTTTCCAACTTTGTTTATTTCTAACCTTTATGTGAAAAATCCCCTCTTATTTGAAGTCCTACTTGTCTATATGTTATTTGTACCTTAAGTCACAACAATAGCTTGGCCGGGAACCACACTAGTAGATTCTTAGGGGTGCCTAAAACCTTCCCCTTGGAATAATTTCAAGCCCTTACCCTATCTCTGGTTATCCAAAATCAAGCTCTTCTAAAAGTGTCCTAATGCACTTAAATCATTAGGTGGCGACTCTTCAATTCCATTAAACCCAATTCCCAAAAGGGAATGAGTTGTCTTCCCAAATGTCATAAACCCGATTTCGCGAGAAAAAGGGGGCGCGACAGCATGGCGACTCTGCTGGGGTTATCTTTTAGGCTTTTACCATTTCAAGCTATTACTGTGACTTTACATTGCTTATGTGCCTTTATTTGTTTAATCTGTTTAAGTATTTAATTCCTTCTCCTACTGCAAGAACTGACTCGTTTCTTTGTTTCTTTCCTTTATTTCTTTACTGCTCTCCTTTACTACTGTTTTAAATTATGAGGAATTGTTGTAATTATTGCTTTTGAACGTGCAAATACATGACAACTTGTTTTAATTATCGCATAAGCATGTTTTCAACACCATATTCCACTCGTGCCAAACAAAATACCATAGCAACGCTTATAATGAGTGGTTGCGCCCTTCCGATATTATCACCCCCTAAATCCGGCAAAGGCATATTTGCGGTAAAACCAGTCGATCAACGGTGTAGTCGACGGTTCCGCGCCTTTCCCTCTTGAGTTGTCCGCTCAAGGGTACCAGTCTAATACCCCATAGAAACTTTACTCTGTTTAATTGTGCATGCATCATGGTCAAACCTAGCCGAGTCAGTTATGTTGTCCACATAATGGCTCTTTAAGATATCCTTGTCCAAAGTCCACTGGGTTTTCCCAAAACCCAAACGGACACTACCACGTTTTGTGCATTTATTTGGAGAACTAAAATGCTTTTATGCCAATTATTGATATTAAATAGTCGAGTCTGGTGGGGGTAAGGGCCTAACCTTATTTGCCTTGCAGAAATATGAGGCACGAAGTCCCTAGATTCGGCATGGTCACCAACATCCACCCAAAATTGCTAAGCTGGTGGAAGGATCTTCATTCCGGTGATCAGACTCTTGTCCGGAAATACCTGGGAAACCTACCTTCTCTTTTGGAAATTCAACCCAAAAACAAAATCATAGAGGCTGCTACCCTATTCTGGATTGTGATAGGTCTGTGTTCTGCTTCGGAGACATTGAGATGACACCCCTGCTCGAGGAAATAGGAGGACTGGCTGGAATACTGTGGGAAACTCTGGGTTTGTTCATGCCAGAAAATCGCAAAGGTAGAGGTTTTCTCAAAATGATGGGTCTAAAGAAGAATCCAGACTTGACATGTTTGAAAGAGTCATACATTCCCTTTGACTATTTGTACGAGAGGTACGGCCACAGCAAATCTTACCGTACTTATCCTGATGAGTTCGCCCTTACATCATTGGGGCATATTCATCGAAGGGTATTTGTCTTCATGTTCTGTTTCTTGGGGATGAAAGTATTTCCAATGAAGAAAACAAGAATCCATACCAGGCTAGCTATGGTCACCAAAACTCTAATGGAAGGAATTGACGGACAACCATTCAGTCTTGTGCCAATGATCATTGTAGAGATATACCAAGCCCTAGAAAGGTGTCAGTAGGGAGCCAAACATTTCGAGGGTTGTAATCTTCTACTTCAACTTTGGCTTATGGAACATCTCCAAAAGGGTGAGTACCGATAGGAAATCCATCGAAGGGACTAGGACGATCATATCGCCTTTCATCACCCAAAGCGAATGAATTACATGCCCAAGATGTTCGCCCAACCGGAGAATGCTAGAGAATGGGTCGAACTCTTTGATGATTGATTGAGGACCGGGTACAATGGATGTTCGAGTGGTTCCCCACTGAAAAATTCATCGTTCGATCCAGGGATGCGCTATTTCTGATACTGATCAGTTTGAGGGGGACCTACCCTTATGTCCCTCTCCGAGTTATGAGACAGGCTGGTAGGAAGCAGGTTATACCAAGGGTCGACAAGATGAGTCATTTTCGAGCTGACTTCCAGGCTGACGATAGTCCTTACAAGTGCCAAGCTCAGCATATGTGGCACTGCAAGATCGTCATGGGAAGGGACACCATCGAACCAGACAGATACCGTGGTGGTTGTAACCCACACTATTCAGGCTGGCTGGAGGACAATCACAATGGTCTGGGTCAACCCGGGTTTGTTCGAGGTCACAGGATCATCGATGAAAAGGCTGAAGCACAAGTCAAGTACAACCAACTGCGCAAGAGGATTCGAGAATGTGAAAGCGAGCACCGCGAAATACAGGAAGCCAATCAAAAACTAATTGAAGAGTGAAAGGATATGGCTATCAGCGCCAACAAGCGATTGGTCTATTTGGAGCGGGGTATAGTAGAGTTGGAAAAGAAGTTTCTGAAGAGGGTCGAAGATTGCCGGACTGCTGAAGGAAATGAAGGCGGACATCTGGCCAGAGCTTACCTGCTACTAGGACTGTGTGAGCTGGGAGAGCTGTTCGATGGAGCCGACAATGTCGAGTCTGGGGAAGGTCCCTCCGGGACCAAATGGATAGGAATTTTTCATTTTTTTCGCTTTATGAGATGTAATAAGGCCGATGGCCATTAGTGACTTTTTATTTCTTGTTATTTAGTGTCGTTTTGGGATTCGTCTACCTTTTATCAATAAAATGAGGCATTTAGCATTCTAAGTTCTCCAAATTAACTTGTCGCTAGGCCTACCTTGGGTACAACGAGGTCCCCAAAATTAAGACGCGCTTTATATTTCAGCACTACGTGTTTAAATATGGCAACATTTTTTTATAATCCTTACTGACTTGATTACCTTCTGTTTTTACTTTTTGTTTATTCCCCTCCCCAAAGGTTAGTTCGTGAACTCTGGCAACATCATCATATTTTACGAGATCCAGGGGCCCTCCACCTACTCCTCCTCCTAGTCCTGTCAGACACAAAAACAAAGGAAAAATGAAAGATTCGAACAACTTAGCTGAACGGGTAGAGGTCACTCATGGTACTCTGGTCCCCAAGGAAAATGCATCCCAACTAGAACAAAAGCTGTTGAAGTTTCAGGAAGAACTTGATCAAGTCCG
>NW_017677993.1:23602-25248 GCF_001879085.1 Nicotiana attenuata
ATCGAGAATCATAAATTTCTGATATCATCAAGGTAGAAGAAAAGATCGAGGAAGGCATCAAGAGTGGTATGGTTACGAACTTTGAAGCCTTGCAAGCTACCAATAAGGCTTTACAGTCTGGTGGTACGTCCAAGAAAAGGGACTTAGGTGTTGTAATGGTTGCACAGAGAACCAAATCCCCTATCAAATACCAAACCTATCCAATGCCTCCACCCACATATCAACCCACTCCAAATTACCAAGCACCCTCACCCTCTTACCATACTCCACCACCCACTTATCAGTCAGCTCCACCTCCCGCATATCATCCCACTTCACCTAAATACTCCCAACAGCACATGTTTACCAAGCCTACAACACCCAACCATCCCACTATCAATCACCTCCCCCACGTCAAAGCTTCCCTAGACCTCGACCAAATTTCGACTGCAGACCTCCCAAACAGTATACCGCCATTGCTGAACCAATTGACCAGCTGTACGAAAGACTCAAAGCTGCTGGTTATGTCGCCCCTATCCCTGCCATAACCCCAGAAAACCCTTCTCACTGGATCAATCCAAATAAATCCTGTGCATACCATTCCGGCATGAAAGGACATACCATTGATGAATGCCGCTCTCTGAAGGATAAGATCCAGACTTTGATTGACAACAAGATCATTGTAGCAAAGGAGCCTGCTCCAAATGTCCGCAATAACCCTCTGCCAGACCACAAAGGTAGAGGTGTTCACATGATCGAGATAGAGGATGACTGAGACCCCAAGGGATCAATCGGTTTAATCACAGAAGGCGACGATCCAAAGAAGACAATAGTCACCCTCAATCCGATTGTTGTCCAGATTCATCCTTCTGAGGACGCCGAGGTAGACATGTCCATGCCACTCGATTTTGAAGCACCACCCTCTGCAAAGATGCCAGCACCGATTGAGGTTAAGTTTATGTCACCAGCAAACGCACCTACACCCTTTGAAGTTGTAGTTTTACCGCCTAAGGGGCCTGCTCCGTTCGGGATAAGGATAGCCACGCCAATTCCAGTGGCAATGTCAGCCATAACACCATTCCATACAAAGGCTATACCATGGGACTACACAGCCGAAGCCAGAAGAAAGGGGAAGGTCAAGTTCGGGGAAGCCGTTGCGGCACAGGGTGTGACAAGAACCGGCAGGGTTTATACCCCGAAACATTTGGCTGAGTCAAGCAAGCAGGCCTCTAGTCGGCCAACCATCATTGAAACTGGGCCAGACGACCTCTGGAGAAAGATACAAGCCAAAGAATACTCAGTCATTGATCAACTGAACAAAATACCTGCACAGATTTCTATCCTCGCTTTGTTACAAAGTTCCGATGCACATAAGAATGCCTTGCTAAGAGTGCTAAGTGAGGAATATGTACCAAGTAACATCACCGGCGGAGAGATGGAAAACATGGTAGGCCAGGTACTGGAAAGTCACAAGATCACTTTTCATGAAGATGAGCTGCCGCTAGAGGGGTTGAGTCACAACAAGGCATTGCACATCACCGTGTAGTGCGAAGATTATTTTATCACCAGGATCTTGGTCGATGGAGGGTCCAGTCTCAATATTTGTCCGTTGGTAACACTCAGGACATTGGGAAAAGGGCTGCATGAAATCAAGGACGGGGCCATCA
>NW_017677994.1:0-25240 GCF_001879085.1 Nicotiana attenuata
TGAAAAGAAAAAGAAAACAAAATCAAAAGAAAATTGAGTCTCTTATTTTAAAAGACCCAAATTTTGGGCCAATCTCTGATTTAATTCACCAGCCCAAGTCAAAGCCCCAAAATCCGTCCAAACCACCCCTGTTTCCAGCCCAAACCCACATCTGAAACCCGTCCAAACCCAATAGTCCATAATCCGGTCCAGCTATTCAGAGACAAAACGACGTCGTTTGGGCAACTTTCAATCAGGACCGTCGAGGTTTCTTGATCGGACGGTCCTGAAGCCCACATCATTTGATATAAATCTGTCCAAACAAGACCTGACCCCCCCCCCCCAGGCCCCCTACCTCACCATCTCTCAGAACCCCCAACCTCCGGTGTAACGCCGCCATCCACCGTCTCTCCGCCCTGAGCCGCCGGCCGGAAATCGTCTCCGCCGGCGGCGTTTGTCCAAATCACCTGAAAATTACACCACAGATTCCCCAAGTCTTCCCCTTTCCAAACCTCAAACCTCCATGGTTCAAATCCCTGTCAAAAACCCTAAATCGTTGAAACCCTAGGCGCCGCCGCCGCCGCACACGGCGGCGCCACCTCCCAAACTTCATGAATTTCACATTCTAAACCCTCCTCGCCTCCTTCTTCCAAAATCCCTAACTGGTTTCCTTCAAATATTCCCTGAAGTTCTCGAATCTTAAATCAGAAGAGCGGCAGAACCCTAGAATGTCGAAGCACTCGAGTTCTTCCCAATTCTTTAGTCCAGTGATGGATTTGAGCCACAAAATCATGTTTTCGTTTGTTCTTGACAAAGAACAAACATTTAACATCATTTCGAGACTCGAATCGAAGTCCGGCCTTTGTTCAAATCTTACACAAGTAAGTTTTCCTACTTCTTTTGCTTTTATTATTTGAATCCCTTGCTCTTAAAATTAGCTTAAACGTTGTTAATCATTTCACATACGTTCTGTAGACAGTAATTGTTGCATCAGTTTAGAATTTTTTTTAAGTCTGCCGGTGATTTAGGTTTGTTTGTATTAAGTCAGTTTTAATTCATAATTTGTTTGTTGATTAATTTCTGTTTCTTGTCCACTGTTAAAATGGCCAATAGTAATTGTTGTTTCTGTTTTTCAGTAGTTGATTCAAGTCGTAATTTAGGATTGTTTGGGTTTATGGTAAATCTTTGGGGTCCAGTTGTATTTGAGAGTTTTGATGGTTATTGAATAATTCAGATCCTTGAATTCAGTCATAGTCAGCATTTGATCAAGTTAAAGGGTTTGGTGTGGTTGGAGTTGGGTTTGGGTTAGCTTGGGTTAGTAATTTTAGGACTAATGTAGGGGCAATAAGGGTAGTTTACTTAGGGAATATTGCAGCAACTGAAAGTAGAAGCCCCTAGAACATTCTAGATGGGGTTCCAATTAGAGTTTTAAGAACTTAATAGTATGACTTGAGCAACAAGCTAACAAATAAAGGACTAAACAGTTAAAACTGAAAATTAAGAAGGGGGCTAAGGGGTAAAGTAAAAATCTGAAAGATGCCCTAGTTATTTGCCTATAAAAAGATACCCTGCCTTGCAAAAAGGAGGAGATGGCTGAAGTTTTGAAATCTGAGAGAAGAAAAAATCAAAACAAAGAGAAAATAGTTTATAAATCCAGCAAAAGCTTCTGTTTTCATTAATTTTTTAGTAGTTCTGATTCCCTTCCAATTTCTGAAACTATTTGGATTCATCTGGTTGAGAGATGGCTTAAAATTGTTCATCAAAGTTTGGTGTTAGATCCAGCTGGGTTACTGTTAGATTGGTTTAATTTTAAAGTATTTCAAATTGTTTTTCTGGGTTCTGCTGGTGTTAACTTTTGATACTGCCTGCTGATACTTCATTTCTGCCTTTTATCTTCAAATTTCCAAGTATCTACTCTCAACTCTGCAGATGTAACTCTTTAATTGAAGATGAAATAAGAGTTGAGGCCTGAACACAGGATTTTCTGTTGAATTTTGGTCTTATAGTCTTTCAATTCTATGAACTACTGTAGAATTAATTAGGTTCTAAAGCTTGAATCTACTTGAGGACTGTTAAAATGCTGTAAATAGATGTCTGAGCATGCTTGTTATTTTAGTTTTTTTTTATATACCTTCAAATGCATTGATATCATTTTAGCCAAGGTTAATAGATGAATGTTGCTGTAATTGTATGATTTAAAAAGTTATGTTGTCTGTATTTACATGGATGGAGGACGCATCAGTAGCTTTAAATTCAGGATGTATTACTAAGTCATTGTAATTAATTTTAAGTGTGTAATCAGTGTGGTATTATAAGGAATTGCTATACATTTGGCCACTGGTTTTTGCGCTTAATTTGTGAGTCAAATCTCTGGCATTTTGAGCTTGAACACCTGGGTTCTCAAACTCGTACTGGGCTTATTTTTGTGTTTAATACAATCATAGCCATTTGTGCGCAAAGTTGTGATTGGGTCTGTTAAGCTCAGGGACATTTAGTTTGTGTTTTGGCCTGTTTCATATGTCATTTTGGTAAAATTGAAATTGTAAGACTTAAATATATTAATATGAAGCTGATGTTATTTAAATTCTAAATTGGCATTCAAATCACTTTGTAACTATGTCTCCAGTTCATTAACGTTAGTATAGAGTTGTGATTTGGGCTATTAATTTTAGCCCAATTGTGCTGAAGCTTTTCCTTTTAACTAGCAGACTATTGAATGGGCTTTCGCGAATAAGCCCAGCTGTGTTTCAGGCGTGTCTTTGTGTTTGGCAAATGTACGTTTAGCCCACAGCCCATTTAGTTCTTCTTCCACAATTAGATACTGCTCACTTCGGTTTTTATCACCTAGACTTAGTTTAGAGTTTGAGCTTGAAATCAATATGACTTTAGTCAATTAATAGGATCCTTAGAACAGTTTGAGGAGGGCCATATTAGATAACACATTTAGTCTATGGTCTTCCCGAATTTTAATTAGGACCTCCGCTTAACATAAAGTTGAGGCGTGCCATGCCAAATGAAACCATAAGAAATGCGTGGCCCTTTCTAATTATGCTTTATTAAAATATTTTAGAAATTCGGGACGTGCCATTTAGCGAATTTTCATGGCCTCCTGCAAAGTTAATAAGACGCTAGCCACTTTAGGCGCACATTTTAATAAAGCTAATTTCCTAAACTCGGGTGCGCATTTATGTGACCCAAATCCAAATCCCAACGAAGTCGAAATGTGTCAAAAACCACGGGTGCATTTATGTGACGTGGTTCGAGACGTGTTTTCACGACGTTGCAATTCTCTTTAAAATATAATAATAAAAGCGGCTTAAAGTTTAAAAAGCACATAAGTTAAAACATGTATTAAAATCAGATTTTTAGCCATTTATAATAATTTAAGCGACCGTGCTAGAACCACGGGATCCGGGGGTGCCTAACACCTTCCCTCGGGTCAACAGAATTCCTTATTCAGAATTTCTGGTTCGCAGACTCCAACTGGGAAGTCGAAATTTTCCTCGATTTGGGATTCAAATTAAACCGGTGACTTGGGACACCAAAAGCCAATCCTATCCCAAGTGGCGACTCTAAAAACAAATAAACAACCCATTTCGAATAATGTCACTTTAAATGGAAAAACTCACTTATACATTATCCTTCGGGGTAGGTGTGTAAAAAAGGAGGTGTGACAGCTCTGGCGACTCTGCTGGGGATACGAACCCAGAATCTCTGGTTCAGGGTTCAAGAATTCGAGCTTAGTATAATTGTTATATTTGGCTTTATCTGATTTTTCTACATGTTCCATGCTATATGTGCTAAATGCTTTACCGTTTTGTTATTATCTGAACTGTATATAAACTGTGCCGAAACCCTTCTCTTCTCACCTCCGGGGATGTGCTTACTGGTTGAGACTCCCTATTCTGTTAGTGTCATACCCCGAAATAAGAAGGAGGCTCGGACAAGTTACTAAGCCGGACGATCTTGCAGGTCCCCGGTACGTAGCCCCCTCCTCGACTCGAGTTGTCCGCTCGGGTACACAATCTAGAACATATGCCCAGGTTTTGAACCTAGAATAACTCGACCTCATGCCGGATCCCTAGTAGGAACGTTTGTTTGCATCATGTGCATTTGACTTAGGGGACTCAACACAGGGGTTGGGTCCGTCTAGGACAGGTGACCTGAAATGAATTGACCATCCTGATGCATCTTTCGTGCTACTTGCGCATTTATTTGCTCGGCTTTGCATGTTGACCGGCTTGTCTAAATGAGTGAAAATTGAGAAAATAAGCAGTGTTAGGACTAAGTGAGGGTGACCATTTGTTTTGAAAAAACCCAATGCCCAAATAGTACCGAAATGCTGCCGGATTTTTGAAAAATAAAAAAAAGAGGAAAGGAAAAAATATTTGGAAAAATAGAAAGAAAATTGTTGGTTCAAAATAGTTTTGATTTCGGCAAATCTGACCGAACTACGCGGGTCTGATTCTCATCGGATGTGAGATACGTAGGCAAACTTCATCGGTTCCGGCCCCACTTTTCAAAACAAAAAAATCCAAAAATATTTTCTTTTAGTTCCTTCATTAAAAATCTTTTAAAAAAAAGAGAGAAAATAGTTTTTAAACTCAAAAAAATGGTTTTCTTCTTTCTAATGTTTTCATGAAAGAAAACATAATAAAAATCAAAATCCAAAAATACAGGTTTCCTTCATTTTGAAGTATTTTTTCAAAAAAAAAAATCAGAAACAAAAATCCAAAAATACTCTTTTCCTCTTTAGAAGTCTTTCTTTTGTAAACGTCAATAAAAATTTTGAAAACTTGAAGTCCAAAAATATTTTTGCTTTTCCTTAGAAGTACTTTTGTAAATAAATAAAAGCTCAGAAATTCAAAATATTTTTCTTAAAGAAGTCCCTCTTTCGAAAATTAAGAGGTTACATTCAAAATCCAAAAATATTTTCTTTATTTTCCTTAGAAAAGGAGAAAACAAATGAAAATTCAAACAAAATATTTTATTTTTACTTTTGAAATTCCCAAAGTTCAAATCAAACAAAAGGAATTTTCAGAAGTTTTTCTTTCAAAAATAAAATCAAAATCAAAATCAAAAATCCAAAAAAAATTGTCCTTCTACTTTTAAAGCACTTTTTTTAGAAAATTCCAAAGAAAAAAAAATCAAAAAATCAACATTATTTTTCTTTTGCCTTAAAGCTTTCATGGTCTGAGTTTTATTTAAAAAAAAAAAGAGATAGTACACCCAATTCCCAATCTGCCCGAACTACGCCGGTTTGATTCTCACCGGATGTGAGATATGTAGGCAACCCTCATCGGGTCCAACCACCCTTTTGAAAAAATAGCCAAAAATACCAAATTTTAATTTTTGTCGACAATAAGTCGGGTGATGCCATTCTTGTTTTAAAATAAGCCGAATGTCCCCAAGAGGGCGCCGGAAGGCTTCCTCCCAGAAGTGCTGAAAGGCCGTATTGCAAAATCAAGTCCTTGTTTTTCTAGATAAAGAAAAGTTTGCAAAAATAGCCACTTTTTCCTTTTAGCTCAGAATAAGTCATTAAAATACTCCTTAGCTGTCTTTCTTTCATAAATAAAAATAAAAAAAATACAAATTTTGAAAAATTGAGTCCGGAAATATGTTTGAAAATATTTTTACTTCTAAAAGTTCCCAAAGTTCCAATAAAAAGAAAAGAAATGTTTAGAAGTCTTTCTTTCAAAAAATAAAAAGAAAAATCAAAATCAAAACTCAAAATCAAAATATTTCCCTTAAAGCATTCTTTCAAAAATCCCAAAAAAGAGAGTTAGCTTATTTACCTTATTTGCAAGAACTACGCTTGGTCTGATTCATGCGGGGTCATGATACGTAGGCAATCTCCATAGGATTCGACCGTGACCCTAAGGAAAAAGAGAGAAAAAGAGAAGGAAAGTACGAAGAAGGGGACGAAGGAAGGAAATAAAAGAAAAACAAGAAAGAAACGCGAAAGAGAAAATAAGGAATCGAGAGAAAAAAAAAACCATGGCAAAAGAAGAGGGAAAAGCAGGAGATGAAGAATAGAGGGAAAAGAAAAAAGAGAGAAACAAAAAAAAAGAAAGAAAATGCAAGGAAAACAAAAAGTGGAAATCAAAAGAAGAGAAAATAGAAAAAGAAAAGCCGGGATGACGCATGCAACCAGTGCAAACATGTAGATATCCGTTTAATTGTATAGGTGCATCACACTCCAACATGCGATTGCCTATCTGTTACTTGTTTCAAACTAACCGTATGTTGCTTCAAATTCCAGCTTAGCTTTAGAAATGGTGGTTGGTTGTGGTAAGCTGACATCGCATCAATACTTCACCAGATCAAAAGGAAGTGTGGAAATGTCTACAGAAATGACTTTGCCCGCAGTTCCCATCTCTGAGGACAGCCCCATCTCGGGGATCCCGGCATCTGAGTCTGTCACAGCTGAAGAGAACCGAATACTACGTCTCCGACTCATGGAGATGTGGGACGCCTGGACCAATGGAAGAGAGCCTCCAAGCGCCATCCCTGGATTTCCTGAACTATTCCCTAGATCCGGGGGTACCTCCAATATCCCTATCAGCCACCCTCATACTCCTTTGGGACAGCCTACCATGACCGCTCACTTCGTCGGAACACCTTCTGAGGTCCGCCCCCAAGTGTTCCCAGCAGGAGCAGCTCCTAACATCTTCACTGCTCCACCATGCTCTGCTACAACACAACCTTCACTGCCAAGGCTTGCCTTTGATCCCTCAGCTTTCACCTTCCAAAACCCTGTCTTTCCAGTGGATCCTCCTCAATATCCCACATATAATTACTCTCAGCCACCACCATTTGAGCTTACGCCAGGACAAGATCAAACTCCCAAAGCCCCAGAGCAGGATGAGATGGCAAAGAGAATGAGAAGCCTTGAACAGAGTTTAAAAAATATGCAAGGCCTGAGCGGGCAAAAGAGTGTCTCCTATACAGACCTATGTATGTTCCTGTATGTACATTTGCCGTCAGANTTTGAGCTTACGCCAGGACAAAATCAAGCTCCCAAAGCTCCTGAGCAGGATGAGATGGCAAAAAGAATGAGGAGTCTTGAATAGAGTTTAAAGAATATGCAAGGCTTGAATGGGCAAAAAAGTGTTTCTTATACAGACCTGTGCATGTTCCCTCACGTGCACCTGCCCATGGGTTTTAAAACGCCGAAGTTCGAGAAGTATGACGGGCATGGCAATCCCATTGCTCACCTTAAAAAGTATTGCAATCAGTTGCGTGGGGCTGGCGGAAAAGAAGAGTTGTTGATGGCATACTTCGGAGAAAGCTTAGTAGGCATTGCCTCAGAATGGTATATGGACCAAGATGTCTCACGATAGCACATTTGGGACGATCTTGCCAGAAATTTTGTAAGGCATTTTCAATACAACATCGACATCGCACCAGACAGGAACTCCTTGGCAAACTTGAAGAAGAAGCCCTCGGAAAGCTTCAGAGAATATGCTATTAAGTGGCGCGAATAGGCATCGAGGGTGAAACCTCCCATGGATGAAGTAGAAATGGTCACTGTATTTCTTCAGGCCCAGGAAGCGGACTATTTTCAGAACATGATGTCAGCCATGGGCAAACCTTTTGCAGAGGCGATTAAGATTGGTGAAATGGTGGAGAATGGTCTGAAGACAGGAAGAATCTTGAGTCAATCGGCCATTAGGGCGACCTCCCGAGCCATCTAAGGCGGGTCTGGAGGAATGGCCAAAGGTAAAAAGAAAGAGGAAACAGTTATGGCAGCATCGGGGGAAGAAGATATCGGGCTCCTAGACCTGTGTTCTCTGAAAGAACCCCTCAACACTACTATCCTCATGCTGATACGGCTTATGCTCCCCCACCTTATGCGGTCATGAATACTCAACCTTTCGCCCGACCGCAGCCACAAGCCAACAGAAATCAACCTCCATTCTAAAGAAACCAGCCTCCCCACCAGAACCACTATGATCCCCGACCTCCGCAGAATAATTTTCGTCCTCGGAAACCACCCGGGAGACCAAACTTTACCCCAATTGGTTAATCTTACTCCAGTCTATTCCCGAAACTTGTCCAAATGGGTCTACTGCAGTCGGTTCCTCAGAACAGACAAAACCCGGCATCGCCTGCCTACAGAGCTGGTGTCAGGTGTGCATACCATTCAGGGGCGGAGGGCCATCATACAAATGACTGTTGGACTCTAAAACAAGCGGTGGAGAACTTAATAGAGCAAGGGAAAATTGTGTTGAGGAATGAGTATGTCCCAAATATGACCAATAACCCGTTGCCCGCTCACAACAACAGGCCAGTAATCGGGATGATCTGTGAGGACAGAGAATTCGATCCAGCCTTAAAAGCTATAATTGCTATTGCCGATGCAGAAAGAAAGCCCGAGGTGGCCCCGAAGCAAGAGAAAGGGGAAAAGAAGAGCAAAATCACCAAGACAGAACCAGAAAAGAAAGCTGATTTGAAGAAAGGAACACAAATGTACATACCCAACCAAGCCTATGTGGTGCGGGGGACAATTAAACCACCTCGGCTGAATGAGCCAGTGGTTATTGGACGCGTACCACAGAAGCCTATGACGAACCCTGCTGCGGTACCATGGAATTATCATCAGATGGTGGTTACGTACAAGGGTAAAGAGATCTTGGGAGAGCTGTTAGAAAACCCCCCTGTTGAGAAATATTCAAATGTAGAGGAGATAAACAATGCCACCAGAAGGCGTTTCCCGCCTAAGAAGCCTGTGAATGCTGAGGAAGCCGAAGTGTTCTTTCAAAAAATGAAAATGGCCGATTATGAGGTGGTACATTTGTATGAAACTTTTGTCAAGCCTAAGTAAAATAAAAAGGAAGATGATGAGGTGTTCACGGCTTAAGAAAGTGAGGAAATACGTGGGGCAATGAGGAGAATGATCTACGAAGTCAACATGGTCCAGCCGGGAGAGGGCACTAGCACCGCTGAGGTGTTATACATGGGACCAAGCGCCAAGCTTCAAAACTGGAAGGCTATGCCATGCCCGATCAGGCGGGAGTCCCGGTAGACCCATCCTGCTACTTTTTCTGCATCCCGAGTTATTCCAGGGTGTAACTCGGATGTTTCCTGTAGTTTCTTGTCTTTAAATTCCCGAATGTGAACCCTGTTATCTTCAAAACTCCAAGAAATGAAATCAATATTTCATCGTTCATTTTTCTTTATTCTTTCTGATTTTGCTATTTCTCTCCTTCATTTCTTCTCTTCAGTTTTAATAATGCAGCTTTAAATAACATGACATGCTTGCGGACTTCATGCCTAGATCCCAAAACGCTGTCAGATTTCGAAATAACGAATCAAGAGTCGAAGTGCAAAGAAGGTAACCTTGAGGAAATAAAACAAAGAATTGGAACAATTGAAGGAAAATTGGGTCAGCGGTTTGGAAAGGTCCATACATTACAAAAGAGTGTGCTGTACTCAGGGCACATCCGGGCAGTTCTACCAACAAAGAATGGCCCGCGCTTACAACAAGAAGGTGCCGCCCAGGAATTTTGAAGTGGGACAACTCGTGTTAAGACGTATCCTCTCTTACCGCCAGGAAGCAAAAGGAAAATTCGCTCCTAATTGGAAGGGTCCATACATCATCCGGAAAATATTGCCGAGAGGAGCACTGTATTTGGAAGATATCAAAGGAAATGATCCCGAAACAGCTGTGAATGCAGATGTAGTAAAAGGTACTATGTCTAGGCTCTCGGCGGTATTGGTTTTTGTGCAATTGAGATGACGAAGGCTTTTCTTCTCGCTATCCAAACACTATTAACCCCTCGTAAACCCATTTGAGCCGGTTTTCCTTCTTTGGCTACCCTCTTTGGAACCCAAAAGTACAAAAAAAAAAAGAAAAAGAAAAAGAAAAAAGAAAAGAAAGAAAAGAAAAAGAAAAAAGAAAAGAAAAAGAAAAGAAAAGAAAGAAAAAGGAAAAAGAAAAAAGAAAAGAAAAACAAAACAAAACAAAAACAAAAAAATTGTTCTTCTGAACTACGTTCGACTTGATTCCGAAAGGATACGTAGGCAGCCTCTCTCTGGGGTTCAGTCACACCAAAACAAAAATCCCAATTTCCCCAAAAGTTGAAACTGGGGCAGATGATATAATGGTTCGGCCATGAATCCGCCGAAATGGTTCCAAAGTTGTAGTTCCGCCCAAAATTCAGTTTACCCCAAAAACATTGTCCAAGTCCTTCTGATCAATTGGCAAAGGCATGGAAGTGAAGAACGTCATTGTCGGAATCTGACACAATGCAAATTGAGAGAAACAAAATGAGAGAGTCTTATTGGTGAAAACCTTCGGGCACCATAAGGCGATAGTGAGAACAGAAGCTGAAAATGAGAGAGTCCGCTTAGTGAAAACTCGCAAAGAGCACTATCGGGCGACGGTGAGAAGAGAAATGAGAGAGGTCGATTGGCGAAAACCCGCAAAGGGCGCTGTCGGCCGAAAAGAAGACATCTCATCACTAAAAGAGTCCTGGCAAGGTTCCCTGGTTTTGAAATGCGGATCGAGGGTTTCACGGGAAGTTGGAAAGTTCATGTGGGTCGGGCGTCCAGTCCAAGAAGCATGTCATGATCATTTGAAGCCAGCATGCACACCCCAGATAAGTCCTTCTTTTCCCCGAAAGGGATGCTTCTCTTTAAACTCATCTGATTGCCTTTCTGCATACTTCTCTTTGAATCCCCTTCGGTTTAACTCTGATTTCGTAACTAGTACAAAGAAAAGGTGGCAGGACCGGTTTCACAGGGCTCCGCCTGGTCAGAGTCGAAGAAATACCCAGTCTCAGCGAGTGCGTCAGGCCAATCTCGACTGACCATAGTGGTTGATGCTTTCGAAGCAAGAACATTGGAAAAGAAAGGAAGTCAAAGACAAAGGTCCCAAGGGCAGAATAAAGTGAAAAGGCCAGAGCCCACACGGGCGAGTCATAATGAAATCCTGAGGGCCGAACCCGGTCGGTTTGAAAAGAGATTCACCCTCAAAGGCAAACGAGCAGCAAAGTTCCCAACAGAAATGGGGCCGGGATCAAGCAATTGAGATGATCAAGCCCACAAAACCAACCACCGTTTCAAACTAACAAATTGTTCTTTGTTGAAAACAGGTCTAATTCAAAGCAACCATGCAAGAAGCAGGTGTAATCCAAAAGGAAATGAAATGCGCAAGCGCTGAAACAGCTTTGCAGCAGGAAAGCAACCAAAAAGGAAGTTTCCTCCCCAAATTTCTTTCATGTGTTTTGCTAAACAAAAAGGAAAGCATATAAAGAGGAAAACAAAAGAAAAGAAAAAGAAAAAGAAATAAAAAATAAAAATCCCAAAAGAAAAACAATTCATGGTAGCATAGGATCCCATTCCTTAAATATCCCGGCCAAAAAACCGAGGATCTCCCGGCCAAAAAACCGTGGAGCCTTTTTCTTTCCAACTCTGTCCTAGCTCTACCATATCTTTTGTTTCATTTCTTCTGGAACAATCACAAACACTTTTTTGATTATGACCGTGGAGCCTTTTCTTTCCAACTCCCGGCCAAAAGCCGCGGAGCTTTTTCTTTCCAAATCCTGGCCAAAAAACCGAGGATCTCCCNTCCCGGCCAAAAAACCGAGGAGCCTTTTCTTTCCAAATCCCGGCCAGAAAATCGAGGATCTCCCGGCCAAAAAACCGAGGAGCTTTTTCTTTCCAAATCCCGGCCAAAAAACCGAGGATCTCCCGGCCAAAAAACCGCGGAGCTTTTTCTCTCCAAATCCCGGCCAAAAAACCGAGGTTCTCCCGGCCAAAAAACCGTGGAGCCCTTTCTTTCTAAATCCCGGCCAAAAATCGAGGATCTCCCGGCCAAAAAACCGAGGAGCTTTTTCTTTCCAAATCCTGGCCAAAAACCAAGGATCTCCCGACCAAAAAATTGTGGAGCTTTTTCTTTCCAAATCACGGCCAAAAAATCGAGGATCTCCCGGCCAAAAAACCGTGGAGCTTTTTCTTTCCAAATCCCGGCCAAAAAAATCGAGGATCTCCCGGCCAAAAACCGTGGAGCTTTTTTTTCTTTCCAAGTCCCGGCCAAAAACCGAGGATCTCCCAGCCAAAAAACCGTGGAACTTTTTCTTTCCAAATCCCGGCCAAAAATTGAGGATCCCCCTACACAATCCTGATTTTGATCGCTTAGATATGTGTCACAACTAACTCACGAAATTTTCCTAGTGAAAACTGGGGCAGAAAAATTTCGTTTGTTTGTTTGTTTTGGTGTCTTAAGCAGGTCTAACACCAAGACACAAGGTGTGAGATGACCCATGGAACAAATCTCAACCCAGAATCAAGAAAAGAAGAAAAGAACAAAAGAAGTGAATTCAAATGTTGAAGCAAACAAAGGTGCGGATTGCTCAAATTTGAGTAAAGTCATAGGCTCCGCCGATCCCGTTTTGACCCAATGCTGCATGAAGAAGTAAACCCCTGCAACTTGCGAGCATCAAGATTCAGATCGAAGTCCACAGCAAAATCAGCTAAGACTCAAGATCAAGTTTCAAGACAATTATAGATAGGAATCTTGTAACTCATAGTTGATAGGCATAGCTAGCTTAGCTTTGATTTTCCTTTTGGTGTAATAAGGAGGTCGGCAAGCAGTAGCAGCAGCAACAGCAATGAAATCACAGCTCCTGGTAGTCCCAGCTACCAAACCTTCCAGAACTACACTCACCTGATTCCTTTATAGCCAAGGATATGTAGGCAACCTTTGAAGCAGGGTTCGGTCAGACGGTTTTCAAAAATACTTCTCCTGGAGTGCCGAGTTGGCAAAAATCCCTCATGTTGCTCATTTATCTTTGCCCGAAAACCCTTCCTGTCTTCGAGCAAAGAGGGGCAGCTGTGAGCATGTGATTTTTACCTCGCATGAATTACTCCTACAGATTTCTTAGATTTAGGATTTTTTATTTTAATTGTTTAATTTGTAGGAATTAATTGCACAATTCTCGTGTTTATTTGCATTTTTACTGTGTGCATTTTAATCTAACATAATTCATAAAAATACAATAAAAATTCGCATTTGCATTTGCATTTAAGATTTAATCTTATACAGTTTAGATTAATTAGTAATTAGGATTTCACAAAAAACATAAAAGTCACAAAAAAAAAATGAGTTATTTTTGCTTTGTTTTTAGCTTTGATTTTGGTTAGATTTCCTTTAAATTTGGTATTTAATTAATTGTGTCAATTATTAAACAGATTGGGTAGGTTAATTTGGTTTTTAGAATTAATTTAGACTTTTAAGTTTTAATTTGAAAAGAAAAAGAAAACAAAATCAAAAGAAAATTGAGTCTCTGATTTTAAAAGACCCAAATTTTGGGCCAATCTCTGATTTAATTCACCAGCCCAAATCAAAGCCCCAAAATCCGTCCAAACCACCCCTGTTTCCAGCCCAAACCCACATCTGAAACACGTCCAAACCCAATAGTCCATAATCCGGTCCAGCTATTCAGAGACAAAACGACGTCGTTTGGGCAACTTTCAATCAGGACCGTCGAGGTTTCTTGATCGGACGGTCCTGAAGCCCACATCATTTGATATAAATCTGTCCAAACAAGACCTGACCCCCCCCCCTCAGGCCCCCTACCTCACCATCTCTCAGAACCCCCAACCTCCGGTGTAACGCCGCCATCCACCGTCTCTCCGCCCTGAGCCGCCGGCCGGAAATCGTCTCCGCCGGCGACGTTTGTCCAAATCACCTGAAAATTACACCACAGATTCCCCAAGTCTTCCCCTTTCCAAACTTCAAACCCCCATGGTTCAAATCCCTGTCAAAAACCCCAAATCGTTGAAACCCTAGGCGGCGCCGCCTCCTAAACTTCATGAAATTTACATTCTAAACCCTCCTCGCCTCCTTCTTCCAAAATCCCTAACTGGTTTCCTTCAAATATTCCCTGAAGTTATCGAATCTTAAATCAGAAGAGCGTCAGAACCCTAGAATGTCGAAGCACTCGAATTCTTCCCAATTCTTGAGTCTAGTGTTGGATTTGAGCCACGAAATCATGTTTTCGTTTGTTCTTGACAAAGAACAAACGTTTAACATCATTTCGAGACTCGAATCGAAGTCCGGCCTTTGTTCAAATCTTACACAAGTAAGTTTTCCTGCTTCTTTTCCTTTTATTATTTGAATCCCTTGCTCTTAAAATTAGCTTAAACGTTGTTAATCCATTCACATACGTTCTGTAGACTGTAATTGTTGCATCAATTTAGATTTTTTTTAAGTTTGCCGGTGATTTAGGTTTGTTTGTATTAAGTCAGTTTTAATTCATAATTTGTTTGTTGATTAATTTCTGTTTGTTGTCGACTGTTAAAATGGCCAATAGTAATTGTTGTTTCTGTTTTTCAGTAGTTGATTCAAGTCGTAATTTAGGATTGTTTGGATTTGTGGTAAATCTTTGGGGTCGAGTTGTATTTGAGAGTTTTGATGGTTATTGAATAATTCAGATCCTTGAATTCAGTCATAGTCAGCATTTGATCAAGTTAAAGGGTTTGGTGTGGTTGGAGTTGGGTTTGGGTTAGCTTGGGTTAGTAATTTTAGGACTAATGCAGGGGTAATAAGGGTAGTTTACTTAGGGAATATTGCAGCAACTGAAAGTAGAAGCCCCTAGAACATTCTAGATGGGGTTCCAATTAGAGTTTTAAGAACTTAATAGTATGACTTGAGCAACAAGCTAACAAATAAAGGACTAAACAGTTAAAACTGAAAATTAAGAAGGGGGCTAAGGGGTAAAGTAAAAATCTGAAAGATGCCCTAGTTATTTGCCTATAAAAAGATACCCTGCCTTGCAAAAAGGAGGAGATGGCTGAAGTTTTGAAATCTGAGAGAAGAAAAAATCAAAACAAAGAGAAAATAGTTTAGAAATCCCGCAAAAGCTTCTGTTTTCATTAATTTTTTAGTAGTTCTGATTCCCTTCCAATTTCTGAAACTATTTGGATTCATCTGGTTGAGAGATGGCTTAAACTTGTTCATCAAAGTTTGGTGTTAGATCCAGCTGGGTTACTGTTCGATTGGTTTAATTTTAAAGCATTTCAAATCGTTTTTCTGGGTTCTGCTGGTGTTAACTTTTGATACTGCCTGCTGATACTTCATTTCTGCCTTTTATCTTCAAATTTTCAGGTATCTACTCTCAACTCTTCAGATGTAACTCTTTATTTGAAGATGAAATAAGAGTTGAGGCTTGAACACAGGATTTTCTGTTGAATTTTGGTCTTATAGGCTTTCAATTCTATGAACTACTGTAGAATTAATTAGGTTCTAAAGCTTGAATCTACTTGAGGACTGTTAAAATGCTGTAAATAGATGTCTGAGCATGCTGGTTATTTTAGTTTTTTTTATATACCTTCAAATGCATTGATATCAATTTAGCCAAGGTTAATAGATGAGTGTTGATGTAATTGTATGATTTAAAAAGTTATGTTGTCTGCATTTACATGGATGGAGGACGCATCAGCAGCTTTAAATTCAGGATGTTTTACTAAGTCATTGTAGTTAATTTTAAGTGTGTAATCAGTGTGGTATTATAAGGAATTGCTATACATTTGGCCACTGGTTTTTGCGCTTAATTTGTGAGTCGGATCTCTGGCATTTTGAGCTTGAACACCTGGGTTCTCAAACTCGTACTGGGCTTATTTTTGTGTTTAATACAATCATAGCCATTTGTGCGCAAAGTTGTGATTGGGTCTGTTAAGCTCAGGGACATTTAGTTTGTGTTTTGGCCTGTTTCATATGTCATTTTGGTAAAATTGAAATTGTAAGACTTAAATATATTAATATGAAGTTGATGTTATTTAAATTCTAAATTGGCATTCAAATCACTTTGTAACTATGTCTCCAGTTCATTAACGTTAGTATAGAGTTGTGAGTTGGGCTATTAGTTTTAGCCCATTTGTGCTGAAGCTTTTCCTTTTAACTAGCAGACCATTGAATGGGCTTTCGCGAATAAGCCCAGCTGTGTTTCAGGCGTGTCTTTGTGTTTGGCAAATGTACGTTTAGCCCACAACCCATTTAGTTCTTCTTCCACAATTAGATACTGCTCACTTCGTTTTTTTATCACCTAGACTTAGTTTAGAGTTTGAGCTTGAAATCAATATGACTTTAGTCAATTAATAGGATCCTTAGAACAGTTTGAGGAGGGCCATGTTAGATAACACATTTAGTCTATGGTCTTCCCGAATTTTAATTAGGACCTCCGCTTAACATAAAGTTGAGGCGTGCCATGCCAAATGAAACCATAAGAAATGCGTGGCCCTCTCTAATTATGCTTTATTAAAATATTTTAGAAATTCGGGACGTGCCATTTAGCGAATTTTCATGGCCTCCCGCAAAGTTAATAAGACGCTAGCCACTTTAGGCGCGCATTTTAATAAAGCTACTTTCCTAAACTCGGGTGCGCATTTATGTGACCCAAATCCAAATCCCAACGAAGTCGAGATGTGTCAAAAACCACGGGTGCATTTATGTGACGTGGTTCGAGACGTGTTTTCACAACGTTGCAATTCTCTTTAAAATATAATAATAAAAGCGGTTTAAAGTTTAAAAAGCACATAAGTTAAAACATGTATTAAAATCAGTTTTTTAGCCATTTATAATAATTTAAGCGACCGTGCTAGAACCACGGGATCCGGGGGTGCTTAACACCTTCCCTCGGGTCAACAGAATTCCTTATTCAGAATTTCTGGTTCGCCGACTCCAACTGGGAAGTCGAAATTGTCCTTGATTTGGGATTCAAATTAAACCGATGACTTGGGACACCAAAAGCCAATCCTATCCCAAGTGGCGACTCTAAAAACAAATAAACAATCCCATTTCGAATAATGTCACTTTAAATGGAAAAACTCCCTTATACATTATCCTTCGGGGTAGGTGTGTAAAAAAGGAGGTGTGACAGCATTGAGCAGGAAGTCAGCCAGTATGGGCAGCCTTGCGTATATTCTAGTCGGTGAGAGGCCGCTTGCTTTGGATGTTCTAGCTTTAGCCAATCAGTTCGTGAGGTTGGATGTTTTTGAGCCCAACCGTGTGCTAGCTTGCACAGTCGCTCGTTCTTCATTATTTGAGCGTATCCGTGATCGACAGTATTATGATCCTCATTTGCTTGTCCTTAGAGACACAGTGCGGCACGGAGGTGCCAAGCAGGTTACAGTTGGGGATGATGGAGTTTTGAGGATGCAGGGTCGTATTTGTGTGCCTAATGTGGATGGGCTTCGTGAGTTGATTCTAGAGAAAGCCCATAGTTCCCGGTATTCTATCCATCCGGGCGCCGCTAAGATGTATCGCGATTTGCAGCGACATTATTGGTGGACAAGGATAACGAAGGACATTGTTGCCTATGTAGCTCGGTGTTTGAATTGTCAGCAGGTAAAGTACGAGCATCAGAGACCTGGTGGTTTGTTTTAGAAGATTGAGATTCCTGAGTGGAAGTAGGAGCGGATCACTATGGACTTCGTTTTTGGACTCCCACGGACTCAGAGGAAGTTCGACGCAGTATGGATTATTGTTGATAGGCTGACCAAGTCAGCGCACTTCTTTCCTGTGGCAGTTTCCTATTCCCTGGAGTGGTTGGCTGAGATCTATATCCGGGAGATTATTTGTCTTCATGGTGTGCCCGTGTCTATCATTTCTGACCGAGGTACGCAGTTTACCTCACATTTCTGGAGGGCTGTTCAGCATGAGTTGGGCACACGGGTCGAGTTGAGCACAATATTTCATCCCCACGGACGGACAGTCCGAGCGTACTATTCAGATTTTGGAGGATATGCTCCAAACTTGTGTTATGGACTTTGGAGGTTCTTGGGATCAGTTCTTGCCATTAGCAGAGTTTGCCTACAACAACATCTACCAGTCGAGCATTCAGATGGCTCCTATGAGGCATTATATGGTAGGCGGTGTCGGTCGCCAGTTGGATGGTTTGAGTCGGGAGAGGCTCGGTTGTTGGGTACATATTTAGTTCTGGATGCCTTGGATAAGGTGAAGATCATTCAGGATAGGCTTCGTACAGCTCAGTCCAGGCAGAAGAGTTATGGCGACCGCAGGGTTCATAATCTGGAATTCATGGTCAGAGAGCGAGTGTTGCTCCGGGTGTCGCCCATGAAGGGCGTGATGAGATTTGGGAAGAAGGGCAAGCTAAACCCTAGGTTCATTGGTCCTTTTGAGATTCTTGATCGAGTGGGAGAGGTGGCTTACAGACTTGCGTTGCCGCTGAGTTTATCAGCTGTGCACCCAGTATTTCATGTGTCTATGCTTCGGAAGTATCAGGGCGATCCATCCCACGTGTTGGACTTCAGCACTGTCCAGTTGAACAAGGACTTGACCTATGAGGCGGAGCCAGTAGCTATTCTAGACCGGCAGGTTCGTCAGTTGAGATCGAAGAAGTACCCTTCAGTTCGTGTTCAGTGGAGAGGTCAGCCTGCCAAGGAAGCTACCTGGGAGTCCGAATCTGATATGCGGAGTCGATATCCCCATCTTTTCCCCGACTCAGGTACTTCTTTTCTATGTCCGTTCGAGGACGAACGCTTGTTTTGGAGGTGGAGGATGTGATGACCCAAAAGGTCATCACTTGATTTACGAGTCAATTCTGTGTTCCCAAGTCTTAAAAACCTCCTTTTATCTCGCCTTGATTTACGTGCGCGTTCCGGGCATATATCCAGGATGCTTTTATGAGAAAATTTGATAAAAATGCTAATTTTGCCTTTAAAATTAAATTTAAGTTGACTTCGATCAATATTTCTGGTAAACGGACCCAGACCCATGATTTGACTGTCCCTAAGTGTCCGTAGAAAAATATGGGACTTGGGCGTATGCCCGGAATTGAATTCCGAGGTCCCAAGCCCGAGAAATGAATTTTTGAAGAAAATTGTTTAACTAAAATTTTATGAGTTTGTGGAAATTTAAATATGAATTTGATAGTATCAGGCCCGTATTTTGGTTCCGGAGCCCGGTACAGGTCTTATATGGTATTTAAGTTGTGCCTGTAAAATTTGGTGAGAAACAGACCTCATATGATGTGAATCGGACCCTCGGTTAAGAAATTTGAAACTTAAGAGTTCTTGAGGTTTTCTTTGATTTTGATGCTAAACTCGTAGTTCGAGGTGTTATTTTGGCGATTTGATCGCGCGAACAAGTCGGTATGATATTTTTAGGTTAGTGTGCATGTTTGGCTTGGAGCCCCGAGGGCTCGGGGGAGTTTTGGATAGGCCACGGAGTGAAATTGGACTTAGGAGAATTGCTGGTGTATTGCAGATGTGTAGCAGGACTCTGATCTCACAAATGCGAGATCAGGCATCGCAATTGCGATGCAAGCAGGGGTCGCAAATGCGAGACTTTTGTCGCAAATTCGAAGAACCCAGGGCCAGCCATTTCTCGCAAATGCAAGATGTACTTCGCAAATGCGAAGTCTTCAGTACATGCCCAGAAGTTGCAAATGCGACGGTTCCTTCGCAAATGCAAAGGAAGCAGGAGTCGCAAATGCGACATATACCTCGCAAATGCGAAGGTAGCAGGGTTTGCGACATCAGAGACCTGTGAAATGAATTTCAGACGGGATTTCAACCATTTTTACAACTTTCTCAAAACCTAAACTCTCTTGGGCGATTTTTCAAAGACAAGTTCTCCTCCAAATCATTAGTAAGTCATTTCTAACTCGTTTTCTTCAATCTATAACATCTTTTTACATGGTTTCAATTCAAAATCAAGGGTTTTTCATCGGGAATTGGGTGTTTTTGGGTAGAAGTTAGGATTTTTAAATTCTGGGGATTTGGACCTTCGATTTGAGGTCCGATTTCAAACTATTATATATGTGAGTTCGTGGGTGAATGGGTGATCGAGTTTTGGTTTAAACCTCGGGTTTTGACCAAGCGGGCCCGGAGTCAATTTTTGACTTTTTGGGAAAATCATTAGAAAACCTATTTTCATGCAGTAGAATTGATTCATTTAGCATTTATTGATATCGTTAAGTATATTGAAACTAGATACAAGCGAATTGGAAGTGGAACTGAGAGGTAAAGCGGTAGTTGATGCTTGATTGTGTACGTGGCATTGAGGCAAGTTGATAAGTGCATTTTACTTGATTTTTAACATATAATTTCTTTGAAAAACACTAAAAAAAAAACTATATTTCTTCCATACTTTGTCTAAATTATGCAGGAAAGGTTAAAGAAGTATTGGTCCGGGAACGAGAAGGTTACAGAGGAAAAATTAGAAAAATGGACAAGCTAAAGCAGAGTAAAATATGGCGCTAAAGAAAGACGTGATATGCCATGACAAAGGATAACCGACTCACAACCGGCTACAACAAACTATAACCGACTCACAACCGGCTACAACAAACTATAACCGATCCATAACCAAAGAAGCTCATAACCAAGCATAACAAGGTCACAACCAGCCATAGCAAGTTCATATCCAAGAGTGTATTGAAAAGTTTGTCATGGCTTGGCTATAAAAGAGGCATCAATCGTGAAATGAAAAAATTGGAGCGAGAGAGAAATTTGAGAAGTGAATATTGAGCAGAAAGTTTTTTTCTTTCTCTTTGTTCTTTAGTTTTGCTTCTATTTCATCTTTTAGCCATTACTCTGGCTTCATTTCTTGTTCTGAATAAATTGTAGTATTGGAAATTACTCTAGTTCCTGTTTTTAATTAAATAGGAGGAATTATTCTCTTGAATATTTCTTTCTATTTTCTTATTTAATGGGCAAGATTATTTCCGTTGTTGGTATTAACTCCACTATGGAGTAACTTTTCTTGTGTTGGGAAAATGACGGATCTTAATATTTTTATATAATAGTAGATATTATTCTTCAATTTCACATACTTGAGCTGAAGTTTTTTATTTAAATTTTATCTGCTTTATAGTTGGGTGTTATTTAATTTGTTAACATCTATCTATTTAGTACTACATATTAACTTCTTACTAATTCTGTAATCGAAAGAGGCAAAAGAGGTAATAGTTAATTTTGGTATTGATAGATGTTAACCTATATTTAGTGACATCTAGCTCTTTTATGTTAAAATTGATTCTACACTTATTTGTAATCGAAAGAGGCGAATATTATAGTGAATCAGTTATAACAAGTAGGGTAGCCGAAAGGGACTTACTAAAAAAAAGCATGCTTTAGTTCAAGTATATATTTCTGGTTCTTTAATATTACCATTTTAACAATTAAATAGTATAACCGAGAGGAGTGCACTTAATTGTTTTACTATAGTAATAATATATAAATGTAATCGTGAGAGGCATTTATACATTTATGAGAAATAGAAGTTGAAGAATAAATGTATTTACTATATAAAAAAAATATTAAGTGAAGTCAGGATCCCAACACCTTTTTATTATATCTGTGAAAAACAAAAATATTTTCTATTGCTCCATTCGTGTTTTGTTTAGTTAGTTAATTTAAAACTCAACTCTTTCTAATTTTCTCAAATAGTAACTAAAACAAGAAACATATGTAGAATAGATAAACCAATCTCTGTGGGTTCGACATCTTTCTATACTATTATTTGACAGAGTACGAGTTAAAATTTTATATACGCTAGACACTCGTCAAATTTTTGGTGCCGTTGCCGGGGATTGGCTAAAGTCTACTACAGATTAATTGTTTTACTACTAATTTGAGATTTTTTTGTCTAATCATTTTAACTTTTCTACAGAAATTTCAGAAAGTGTATGACCCGTTCCTCTTCTAGAGAACTAGTCAAATACGATCCTGAAATTAAAAAATCTTTACGGTTGTTGCGAAAAGAACAAACCTCACGATCTCAAATTTTCACAATAGAGGAAATGGAGAATGAAGAACTCAATAACCAACTTCCACCACATCAAGTAGAAGAACAGTTTGATGAGGTGGCACCACGACGTGATAGAATACTCCGTGATTATGCAAGGCCAGATCATTTTGAAGGAGAATCAAGTGTGAGGAGACCACCATTTGCAGCAAACAACTTTGAAATCCGCACAGGCTTGATTCAAACCATTCAACAGTCATGTCAGTTTACTGGTGATTCGAGTGAAGATCCTCACACCCATCTAATTGATTTTCTTGAATTAGTTGAAACTTGCAGGTATAATGGAGTCACAACAGACGCCATCAGGTTGCGGCTTTTTCTTTTTTCTTTAAAAGGTGAAGCAAAAATATGGTTGCGAAGTCTACTAAGAGGTTCCATTACAACATGGGACCAAATGACCCAAAAAAAAATTTAATAAATATTTTTCACCTGCAAAAACATTTAAAATGAAGCAAGAAATCAATAACGTTATGCAGACAGATTCTGAATCTGTATACCAGGCATGGGAAAGATTAGCAGCAATGTTAAGAAAATGCCCACATCATGGTATCCAAGACCCTGATATTTTATATATTTTCTATCACGGTCTTAAACCCTCTGCTAGAAATGTAATTGATGCAGCATCAGGAGGATCAATAATGGGAAAAACTACTACACAAGCAATGCAATTGCTTAATGAAATTTCAGAAAATGTTGTTCAATGGCCCTCAAACAGAATGATTATCAAAAATACAGCAGGAGTAAATCAAGTTGAAGCTTTGAATTCATTGACACAACAAATTGCAACTTTAACACAAAAAGTGGAGGCTTTTCAGGTAGGTGCTCACTCATCATCCCAACTTGAGAATTGTGATGTTTGTCAAGGTAATCATCCGAATCATGAATGTCAAGTTTCAACGCAAAATGAAGAACAGGTAAATATGATTGGTTATAGAAATAATTACTCATTTGGTAGTCCCATGGCACAAAAACATCCAGGATTTCAATGGAATAATCCTAATGGTGCTGAAAATCCTCAAAGATTTTTCAATCAAAAGCAGCAGGTACAGGGACCACCTGGTTTTCAAAATCAAAACAGAGGGCAACAAGATTTCTAGAAATATCAACAACCACCCCAAAGAGCTCATCAGCAAAGCCTTGAAGACATGATGTACAAATTCATTAAGGCTACTGATGAGAAGGTTGAAGGTCAAAGTTCAGCCATCAAGAATTTAGAAATTCAGATGAGCCAATTAGCAACCCTCATGTCTGTACAAATAAAAGGTGCTCTACCAAGCAACACCGAGAAAAATCCAAAGGAACACCTCAAAGCCATCTCTCTGCGGTCAGGTAAAACTCTTGATGATCCATATGCAGATAGACAAGGAAAACCACAAGAAGTGGAACAGGTAAATGAAGGTGAGAATAAAAGAGACTCTGAACTTATAAAAAAACAAAAAGATAAAGAAAAAAAGGTACAAGAAAATGAATTGATAACAGATCATCACTCTGTACCAAATAGGTTAGTTAGAGGTTTTTGAAATTTTTGAAAAGTCTTTTTAATAACCTTCTATAAAAACCTGCATGCCCTAAGAAAACTTCTTAATACCTTTAACAGTGTGGGAGGGGTAAATCCTGCTATAAAAGATCAATTTTTGCTTTTATCAACTTCTATTCCTTTTAGTGCAAGTTGATTTTATGTCCTAAAACAATTCCCTCTTTACCATAAAGTTTACCACTTTTCCCAGTTAAAAACTAGGATTGTCTCTTCGCATCTTTGTAAGCACCAAAGTAAATGGATAGAGACAATATTTCAAATGTCTTACAAAAAGTGTGAAATCATCCTAAAATTTCAAGAAACCTTTCAGTTCATTCTGAGAAAATTGCCGACATGCCAACGCTGAAATGTAGCCAGAGGCGTTTACATATCCCAATGGTCATTTCTTCTTGTAAGCATACGTACCTTGGGGGCATGTGAATGTGGTTTTCTCCTGATCTTCAGGAGCAATTGGTATCTGATATATAACCCCAGAATATCCGTCAAGAAAAACAATAAAAACTATGCCTGCCAATTCTTTCAAGCATTTGGTCAATAAAAGGCAAAGAAAAATGATCTTTCCTGTGCATCATTAAGTCGTCTGTAATCAATACAGACTCTCCATTCCTGTGGACTGTTCTTGTAGGTATGAGTTCATTATTTTCATTTTTTATTACGGTCATACCCTTTTCTTTGGTACTACCTGTACAGGACATTACCCCAAGGCGCTATCCAGATATTGGATAAATGGATTTACCTGCCGCTAGAAGTTTCACTACTTCTTTCTTGACAACTTCTTGCATTGCTGGATTTATAAGTCTCCTTTGGCGGTTGGACTATGGGCTTGTAAATTTTCCTTCGATGAGGATCCTATGCATACAAATAGCTGGATTGATGTCCTTTGATGTAGCTATAGTCTACCCTAAAGCTCTTTTCATGTTTTCTCAAGACTTCTATCCAGTTTTGGTATTTCCTGTTCTGGAGCAAAAGAAGATTTGAAATGATTACTGGCAAAAATTTCAGGTTCCAAGAAAACATATTTTAAATGGAGAAGGAAGATTTTTTGAGTTCAATTTTGATTGAACTTCTTCTGTGTGAGACTTTTTCATTTTCTGAATTCTTTTTCCAATTGATTTTCGCTTCTTCTATGATTGTGGCGTTTTCATTCACTTTGTGGTTACCTGACCTGGACTTAAACATCTTTCCATTGAATCAGTAATTAACTATTATCTTGGTGATTCGTCTACAAGGTATCTAATAAGTCAATTTGTAAAACAAGATGCTGATTGACTCATCCCCAGATATTTCATCATTTTCCTGATGTCAAAAATTACTCTTTCTTATCAACTCGCAAAATTAGATTTGTCTGATGAAACATCAATAATTTTCTCTCCCTGTGCGAGAAATGGTCTCCCCTAAAATTAATGGGTACCCTCAGTAATTTTCTTCCATTTCAAGCACTATAAAATCTACACCGGGAATACAAATTTGTCAACTCTTGACAAGGATATTATCAATAATTCCTTTTGGTTTCTTAGTACTTTGATCAGCTAATTGAAGATACCAGTATCTTTTCATTTCACAAGTTCTTAATTTCCTGAAAATTGAAAAGGCATTAGATTTATTGAAGTACCTGAATACACATAACGCCTTTTCAAAGTGAAGTACCTCCCACGGTACAAAGGAAATTGTAAAAACTTCCCGGATCACCAAGTTTCTTGAGGGAGCTTATTTTGAAGTATAGCACTACATTTTTCTGTAAGCTTAACCACTGAAACTTCTTCCAATTTTCTTTTACTTGACAGAATTTCTTTTTAAGAAATTTAGCATATGAAGGCATTTGTGTCAAAGCATCTGTGAAGGTAATGTTTTTTTAATGTAAAGTTGGCTTTTTTCAAAATATCTAGAAACTTTGAAAAACTGTTTGTCAAGCTTTCTCTTTTCATTCTCTTTGGGAAAAAGAGAGA
>NW_017677995.1:0-3549 GCF_001879085.1 Nicotiana attenuata
TTATTAAATAAAGCGGTGAAATCTCATAATCATTTCTTAAACAGTTAAACATATGCAGGAAGACAACTAAAGTAAACACATAATAACTGCCCCTCAGACACAGTAGCAATATAATCAGCCCCTCGGGCAACGTCATAGAACCATACCAGCCCCTCGGGCTATATCTCAATTCACAATGGGTACCCGCGCTCACTGGGGGTGTACAGACTTCGGGAGGGGCCCCTTTACGGCCCAAGCGCATAATCAAGCCATCTCGTGGCATCATAAACAGGCTCTCGGCCTCATATCAATATCAAGCCACCTCGTGGCGTACAATCTCAGGCCCTCGGCCTCATCATCATAATCAGTATATCACTGCTGCGGCGTGCAACCCGACCCAAATGTATCCTCACAACACAGGCCCTCGGCCTTACTCAGTCAGAATCTCATAAGCCCCTCGGGCCACAGTAAAATATGAAGCTCAACTCAAATACCTTTGAAAACATCATTTAATGTGTGTAAAACAGAATAATATAGCTGAGTCTTTGAAATAGTAAAATATAGTATGACTGAGCACCAGTATAAAATCAAACAGTGAGAAAAATATCATTTAAAAGATCCCCTAAGGGTTCAAACAGCTAGCACGAAGCCCACATATGACATTTAGCCCAAAATATAATAATATCAAACAATTCACTATCAAACACGCAGTAAAATAATCATTCGGGATGGACTAAGTCACAATCCCCAGCGGTGCTCTACCCCACGATCATCATCTAGCGTGTAAGTCACCTCAACATAGCCGTACGCTGTAAAATTCCGGGGTTTCATACCCTCAGAACAGCATTTAAAATCATTACTCACCTCAATCCGGCTTGAAACCTAGCTTGAAATGCCTTTGCCCTTCGAAACGACCTCCAAGTGCTCCAAATCTACCAAGTTCAGATTTTTTATCATTAAATTATGCTAAACGAATGAACTCCAATTGAAAAATATCGATTTTAAGCACCAAATTCGAAATTAGTCAAAATCGACCCCTGGGCCCGCGTCCCGGAACTGGACAAAATTTATACCAAAATGTTCTTCATCATCTCATGAGTCTGTACATATAATGAACTCGAAAATCGGAGTTCGTTTGACCCCTCAAATCATCCCTAGAAGGTCTCTTAATCTCAAGCCCTAACTCCACCTTTTTCTACTAATTTTCATGAATTTAACACTGATATTTTGTTCCTTAATCACAAATAATCGAGTTTTAGGGTCCAAAATCCTTACCTCAACAAAGAATAATGATTTCCTCCCTTCAAAATCGCCCAAAGCTTCAAAATTTGTGTTAAAAAGTGAGAAACCCTCTGAAAATCGCGAAGGAGGAAATAGTTTAATCTGACCAGACATTTTCGCATCTGCGGCAGCACAGATGCGGTTATCCTTACCGCTTCTGAGTTCCTGACCAGTTGCCTCTAGCCAATTCTGCGGCACTTCCTTCACATGTGCGGCGCCGCACCTGCGGTCCCCAATCCGCAGGTGCGGAAATACCAGAAGCAGCAATATCAGCTGCTGCCACAAAATTCCAACATCTCCTTGACCACCCGAAATCACCCCGAGGCCCCCGGGACCTCATCCAAAAATACAAACATATCCCAATACCTTATTCAACTGTTTCAATCATCAAAACACTTCAAACAACACTAAATCAACCAAAACACTTCAGATTCAAGCCTAAGTTTCTAAAAATCTTCCGAATTTCGCTTTTGATCAAAAACCCAACCAAATCACGTCCGAATAACCTGAAATTTTGCACACACATCCCAAATGACATAATGAAGCTACTGCAACCCTCGAAGTTCCATTCTGACCCCTGTATCAAAATCTCGCCTATCAACCGGAAATTGCCAAAATACCAACTTCGCCAATTCAAGCCTAAATCTGCTCCAAGCCCCCAAAACCCATTCCGATCACACTCCTAAGTCATAAATCACCTCCCGAAGCTAACCTAACCGTCGGAACTCACATCCGAGCCCTCTAACACATAAGTCAATATCCGGTTGACTTTTCCAGCTTAAGCCTTCTTAAAAGAGACTAAGTGTCTCAAACTTCACCAAAACCAATCCGAATCCAATCCGACCAACCCGATACCTCAAAACACGGATAAACAAAGCATAAAGAAGTAGAAATGGGGGAAATGGAACGGTAACTCATGAGACGACCGACCGGGTCGTCACATTTCATTGGCACAAATAGCAAAAGCTAGAGGAAATATCTGTCCATTAGCATCTACTGCCACGGCTATCAACAGCTTGATATCGTACTTTCCATATACATAAGTGCCGTCTATGGATATTACGGGCCGGCAATGCGAAAAATCATCAATTACTGGTTTAAATGCCCAGAACACGTAATTGAATATATATTCTGGTTTACCTGGACTACGCTCAAGCTTCCATTCAACAACCGTCCCGGGGTTAAAGTGCTGCAGTGCGGCCATGTACTTGGGCAGAGCTGCAAATGACATATCCTAGTTACCATAGACTATTTCAAACGCTCATTTGCGCCCGAGATATGTCTTTCTTTTGGTAATGGTATGGCCATGTTCCTGGTGGACTGATGTAATGCACTCTTTGATTTTATACCTTATGGACGCTTCGATGTGTGGAATAAGGACAAGAGAAATCAAGTCAATATCCGAGTTGAAGTGATTCCCGTTGAATGTGTCCATTTCGCATGTGTGGGTGGGAATGTATTTATCCACTTTCCACAGACTTGGCTTCTTCTTGCTCGCACGCAACATCCAATGACATGACCAAAACCACCTGCGACAAACAACCTTGTATACAACCGGACTTGACTCCCATACCGTCATCTCACAACACTCTTTTACGTTGTGCATTTTACAAGCCCTGCTTACGCGCGCTTTATCAGGAAAAAGCATGCCCTTTGCCAGCACCGCTGGTCTAGACTCATCCCACATTGCTGTCTGAATTTCATCAAAATCCCTTGTGAGAGCTTCCACATCCGGCATGCTTGGCAAGTTATCAAGGTAAGGAATCTCCCTTGAATGAAACGGCACTTGGGACTCGTACACTCTTCGTCTAGGGGGGGTGGGGGGTGGAGCATACTCTTTCGTCAAATCAGGTCCTTCCTTCTCATCCTCCTCATCACCATCCTCACGAGGAAAGGGTGTCTCGTCTCTAGATTCGTCAGCGTTGTTGTCGTAATCACTGTTCTCTTCCTCACTCTGTGCATCTGCCAGATCCCAATTTAATACGTCGTCTTCGGGCAATTGAGTGAGTACATATAGTTCAACTTGCTCATTTTCACTGCACAATCAACAAAATTATAAGCTACTGAAATTAATAAACACTTTCCATATACCTGTATCACTTCAGTTACAAGTCGTAATGTGATGAAATTCCATGATGGACATTTTAATTTAGGTGATGACTCCAGGATGGACCACCATGATCCAACACACCAAAACTATGCTTGGGTTCATAATTTGTAAAATTCATATCCGGCCGGTACCCCCTGTTAAATATATGAGCGTTAATACAAATTCAATACAACAAATAT
>NW_017677995.1:6762-25238 GCF_001879085.1 Nicotiana attenuata
TGTGCATTGTCCTCAATGCACACCATAACTATAAAAGGGTAAAAGAGACTCCCTGGTAGGCCAAAGGCCGAAGCACTAACAATTCATGGGGTACTCAGACTTCTCCCAAGCTTGGTCCTTTGTGCGGGTACCTCACACTTAGTTCCAGCCATTTGGTTTGCTGTTGCATCCTTCCAATACCTTTGCTTTCCATTCTCCTAAAAAATAAAAAATTGACACTACAAAAATAATACAATTAAAAAAAATAAAAAAATAAAAGAAAGCAATAAAGCTGGGTTGCCTCCCAACAAGCGCTTGATTTAACGTCGCGGCACGACGCGAATCACTTTTTTGCCTCCACCTCGAGCTTATGAATTGAACCCCAAGTTTTGCTTCAAGCTTATGATTATGCTCTTGGGGCGGTACAAATTCTTGCGAGCCAAAAATTAGATAAAATTTTATGCACTTGTTGGCTCTCGACCGAGGAGTGTCACCTTGCCTAGACGGCCTTGAGAAATCCAAAACATAAGGCTCATCTACCTCTTCTATGGACTCCTTTTATGTTCATAAGGGTGAATTTCTATTTCACCATCTGAACATAATGTAGAGAAGTGTTTGGAATGAGGCCCAACGCGCTCAAATACATGAACTTCAAGATTTTTAACCTCCTCAACACCAATCACACTAGAGTCAACTAAATTTGTATCTTCAATGTCCTTGGTTGACTCTAGTATTACTTCTTCAACATTGACATCCTCAAATTCTAGTTGGCTAGGTTGTTGATGTTCTACTCTGACCTCCCCAATTAACACCTCAAATTCATGCTCTTCTTGGCTACTATCCTCAATATTGGCTTGTTGAGCATTAAAAGCTCCAACCACTTGACTCAATTGAGCCTCCAACTTGCGAATAGTTTAGCATATCCTTGATCTCCTTCAGGTCCGCATTCCCAGGTTCTTTGTTCCTATTAACTTCACAAGAAAAGGTAGAACCATCATAGTAAGGGGTTGGGGGAAAATAAGAAATATAAGCACAACCATGAAGGTGACCATTTTTACCACCACACACATCACACACATTCCACAAATAAGATTGAGTTGGTGCACATAACTCGCTCTTAGGAACGTTTTGAAAATTTTGCCACGGGTGGTTTCCTTCATAATATGTATGGAGATCAATAGTAGAATTATCTACACCTAAATTCCCATAATTCAAAGATGTCATGTTTCTCAAATCAACAGTTATATAAAAAAATACCAAGAAAAAACAAAACAAAATAAAAGTTCAAACTTGAACCCTAGCAATATATACAGCTACAACTACACCGTTAGTTCCCCGGCAACGACGCCAAAATTTGATCACGCCCAACTCCAGTCCTAAAAAGGATAAGCGGTTGCTGTAAATATAATCCGGTCTAAAAGTCCGGAGTCGAATCCCACAGAGAACTAAGGCTTAGCTGTATCTGTTTAATATCACCAAGAAGACAAGATTGAAAATAAATAAACAGCTGAAAACTAACTATGCTTGAATTGTAAAGAATTAGAATAAAGGTCTAAGGTAATGGTTTCCCCCGTTGTTGATTTCCCTGGTTGTATGTTTCTTATTGTGTTGACTTAGTTGACTCTATCAATCATGAACTCTCCAGCTATCATAAATCTCTCTCAAGCAATTATGATAATTTACTAGACGCACTCTTTCAAGCTACGCTAGCTAGATTCGCATTACTGTTCACTTAGATCGCACCCGAGGTATCGTTATCTCTAATCCAACCTCTAAACCCTCGGCAATGACTCTCGCCTATACTCCGGGAGTGATGTTGTTCAAACAACTACCTAAATATGCACTCTCTCTCAAGCAGATACATAATAAATAGGAACGGCTAATTGAGGATCCTTTCAATTAACCACAATCAAAACATAGTTGAACAAATAGAGATTAAACTAATTCAAATCTATATTACTTATAACAACCAATTCATCCCCAACGGGTTTCACCAAAACCTTAGATTAGAAAAGTTAGCTACTCATGAAAATAACAAAAATCACAAAAGGATTCATATTCAAAGGTAAAAGAACAAGGAAAAAGATTAAAGATTAATGCTCAATGATCCTCCTTGCCTCTTGCCGTTCCTTCTGATGTTTTTCACTTCCAAAAATCATTCTTTTTTCGCTCTTGGCTGGCCTCCCTCGTTTAATATAGAGTTTAGGGTTTCAAATCCCGTATTTTGCACTTTAGTCCCTGAAATTTATGCGTCCTGCCGCGGTCCCACCGCGGTTACGCCAGGACCGCGGCCAGAATGTTCCTCTGAATCTTTGGTAATGTTCTGTCGCGGTCCTACCGTAACCACGATTTTTCAACCTGTTCCGTTTCAAATTTCGAAAAATGTAAAATACGAAAGTTGTAGCCCTTTGAGCTAGCTTTCCAACCATATATTGTGGAGCCCAAATAAAGTTTTGAGCAAAAAGTTTTGTCTATTTTACTAGACAGTGCGCTATATGCCTGATCGAGTCTTCGTTTGTTCTGAACTATCAAATTTGACCCCCGAACACGATTCCAGGTTAATTCCTTGAGCTTTTACTCAGACTTCAAAGCTTCAAATCACTTAAATTCATTCCATAACATCTATATAGCTCGGAATCACTTCTACAAGGCATAAAACACACAATTAGTGCAAAACACTAGCGATTAAAGCGCAAACTCAACTAAAGTGCAGTAAATTAGAGTGTAATAACCGACTAAAATACGTAATTATAGCCTATCATCAACACCCCACACTTAAACCATTGCTCGTCCTCGAGAAATCAAACTACACTTTTTTTATAGACACGACCTTTTTAAACAATTCTCCTAACTCATCACACCAAGAGTATTTAAAATAGACTAAGCACAAAAGAGTAACATCTTCACCTCAAGATTTGACTCACAAGTACCACATGTTATTCACAACTCACCCACTTACTCTAATATAGAGGTCACTGACATTACCTTTCCTTCATGAATCAAGTGCCCTCACACAACAAAAGAGAGTAGTTCCACACAATAAAATTTAAGAACACTTAGGAACTCAAGATAGAAAGAATTCACTCACTCTCAGAAATAACATTCATATGCCACAAAAGATGCACCATAAGCTTGCCCGTAGTGTACTACTCCACTAATCGAACTCATTCAATCTTGGATCAATTAGGATTTTATTTGGTCGTAATGTAGGCTACGGGACGGGTAGGATACATTTAGATATAAGAGTGACTACACCTCCCTAAGCACTTTAATACATACATTTTAACATTTAAACCCCATACTTATGTCAAACCAGAATTCCACCTTCACATCAATGTAAATTACCCCATTCTTCTTTAAGCACACTAACATCAAGAGCTACCACTTATCAAGAAATTTTATTTCTCACAACAATCCAACTATATTTTTTTTTCCAATTCAAGTGGCTCTTACTTGTTCAAAACAGTGCACCTTTCTCCTGATTTCATTAGTTCCACTCAAAAGCCAAACCAACCACCCCACACTTTAACTTTTACATAAATCATCACAATTCAAGTGCTTATGAGAGGTTGAAAGGTTCAAATAGATAGTCCATTCAAACAAATGGGTAAGACTTGTAATGTGGTTGCCAAAGAAACAGGATTACCGGCTCAAAGGGGTTAACTACGATACATAACAATGAGGCGGGTAAAATATACATATCTGGCTCAACAAGAAAACGCCTATATCACTTCCAAGACTTAACAACACTACTATTTCGCTTTGCAAACACACGGGGCAAGTTCTAGGCATCAAATGCAATGCACAGAATATAACAAATCCTTACACACACATGGCACATAACTCACTCAGGATTGGTTTCATCAGGACACTCTAGTCAAAGCAGTTAAGCAAATTTAAAATCATACAATTTAAGGTACTTATGCAAGAGTCAAAAACTGAGCCTAAGCGTCACGGCCATAGTACTCACTATTCTCAAGGCATAACCAAGTCAAGAGATATTGCTTGAATTCAAAACACAACACAATGGCTCCTATTCCTAAAAAAAAACTAACTACACCCGGTTCAAATAAAACCCTTGGAAAAGAACCGTGGCCCAAAGAAAAACCGATGGGGAATTATTACACTACATACAAAGAAAATCTTTTTGTTTTTTTCCATTAGACTTAAATCCCTCAAGAAAATTGTCTAATAGATCCATCGTCAGGAAAAGTCCAATCTTTTAAAAAAATTACTATTTAATTAAACTAATACAGCTAAAGTAGCATGAAAAATCACCCAGACAATCTCATCACCCCACACTTAAAATTGTGCATTGTCCCCAATGCACAGTATAACCATAAGAGGGTAAGAGAAACTCCCTGGTAGGCCAAAGGTCGAAGCACTAGCAGTTCATGGGGTACTCAGACTTCTCCCAGGCTTGGTCCTTCGTGCGGGTACCTCACACTTAGTTCCAACCATTTGATTTGCTGTTGCATCCTTCCAATACCTTTGCTTTCCATGCTCCTAAAAAAAATAAAAAAAATTGACACTACAAAAATAATACAATTAAAAAAATAAAAAAATAAAAGAAAGCAATAAAGCTGGGTTGCCTCCCAACAAGCGCTTGATTTAACGTCGCGGCACGACGCGAATCACTTTTTTGCCTCCACCTCGAGCTTATGAATTGAACCCCAAGTTTTGCTTCAAGCTTATGATTATGCTCTTGGGGAGGTACAAATTCTTGCGAGCCAAAAATTAGATAAAATCTTATGCACTTGTTGGCTCTCGACCGAGGAGTGTCACCTTGCCTAGACGGCCTTGAGAAATCCAAAATATAAAGCTCATCTACCTCTACCTTGGACTCCTTTTTATGCTCATAAGGGTGAATTTCTATTTCTCCATCTGAACATAATGTAGAGAAGTGTTTGTAATGAGGCCCAACGCGCTCAAATACATGAACTTCAAGATTTTTAACCTCCTCAACACCAATCACACTAGAGTCAACTAAATTTGTATCTTCAACGTCCTTGGTTGACTCTAGTATTACTTCTTCAACATTGACATCCTCAAATTCTAGTTGGCTAGGTTGTTGATGTTCTACTCTGACCTCCCCAATTAACACCTCAAATGCATGCTCTTCTTGGCTACTATCCTCAATATTGGCTTGTTGAGCATTAAAAGCTCCAACCACTTGACTCAGTTGAGCCTCCAACTTGTGAGTAGTTGCCTCTTGCCTTTCTATGTGCAATTGTTTCTCATTGTTTTGTTCCAGAAGCACTTTAGCATATCCTTGATCTCCTTCAGGTCCGCATTCCCAGGTTCTTTGTTCCTATTAACTTCACAAGAAAAGGTAGAACCATCATAGTAAGGGGTTGGGGGAAAATAAGAAATATAAGCACAACCATGAAGGTGACCATTTTTACCACCACACACATCACACACATTCCACAAATAAGATTGAGTTGGTACACATAACTCGCTCTTAGGAACGTTTTGAAAATTTTGCCACGGGTGGTTTCCTTCACAATATGTATGGAGATCAATAGTAGAATTATCTACACCTAAATTCCCATAATTCAAAGATGTCATGTTTCCCAAATCAACAGTTATATAAAAAAAATACCAAGAAAAAACAAAACAAAATAAAATTTCAAACTTGAACCCTAGCAATATATACAGCTACAACTACACCGTTAGTTCCCCGGCAACGACGCCAAAATTTGATCACGTCCAACTCTAGTCCTAAAAAGGATAAGCGGTCGCTGCAAATATAATCCGGTGTAAAAGTCCGGAATCGAATCCCACAGAGAACTAAGGCTTAGCTGTATCTGTTTAATATCACCAAGAAGACAAGATTGAAAATAAATAAACAGCTGAAAACTAACTATGCTTGAATTGTAAACAATTAGAATAAAGGTCTAAGGTAATGGTTTCCCCCGTTGTTGATTTCCTTGGTTGTATGTTTCTTATTGCGTTGACTTAGTTGCCTCTATCAATCATGAACTCTCCAGCTATCATAAATCTCTCTCAAGCAATTATGATAATTTACTAGACGCACTCTCTCAAGCTACGCTAGCTAGATTCGCATTACTGTTCACTTAGATCGCACCCGAGGTATCGTTATCTCTAATCCAACCTCTAAACCCTCGGTTATGACTCTCGCCTATACTCCGGGAGTGATGTTGTTCAAACAACTACCTAAATATGCACTCTCTCTCAAGCAGATACATAATAAATAGGAACGGCTAAGTGAGGATCCTTTCAATTAACCACAATCAAAACATAGTTGAACAAATAGAGATTAAACTAATTCAAATCTATATTACTTATAACAACCAATTCATCCCCAACGGGTTTCACCAAAACCTTAGATTAGAAAAGTTAGCTACTCATGAAAATAACAAAAATCACAAAAGGATTCATATTCAAAGGTAAAAGAACAAGGAAAAAGATTAAAGATTAATGCCCAATGATCCTCCTTGCCTCTTGCCCTTCCTTCTGATGTTTTTCATTTCCAAAAATCATTCTTTTTTCGCTCTTGGCCGGCCTCCCTCGTTTAATATAGAGTTTAGGGCTTCAAATCCCGTGTTTTGCACTTTAGTCCCTGAAATTTACGCGTCCTGCCGCGGTCCCACCGCGGTTACGCCAGGACCGCGGTCAGAATGGTCCTCTGAATCTTTGGTAATGTTCTGCCGCGGTCCTACCGCGGTCCTACCGTAACCACGATTTTTCACCCTGTTCCGTTTGGAATTTCGAAAAATGTAAAACACAAAAGTTGTAGCCCTTTGAGTTAGCTTTCCAACTATACCTTGTAGTGCCCAAATGGAGTTCTGAGCAAAAAGTTATGTCTATTTTACTAGACAGTACGCAATATGCCTCATCGAGTCTTCGTTTGTTCTCAACTATCAAATTTGACCCCCGAACACGATCCCAACTTAATTCCTTGAGCTTTTACTCAGACTTCAAAGCTACAAATCACTTAAATTCATTCCATAACATCTATATAGCTCGGAATCACTCCTACAAGGCATAAAACACACAATTAGTGCAAAACACTAGCGATTAAAGCGCAAACTCAACTAAAGTGCAGTAAATTAGAGTGTAATAACCGACTAAAATACGTAATTATAGCCTATCATCATGCGATATATATATATATATATATTATATATATATATATATATATATATATATATATATATATATATATATATATATATATATATTGGTCCTTATTTTCAATCATAGAAAAGCTTGGATAGGAATTGACATAAATAGTAACATAGATATATAGGTAATATCATTAATAATATCTATATTACTTAAGAATAAGTAACTAGTTATGTGATTAATATCAAGATATATGACAAGTTGGATCTGTCTGTTTCGCAATTACCTAGAGACCTCGAGTTTTAAGTTTAAAAATGTAGAATGGTAGGTAGTGCTTTTTTTTTTTTTTTTAACATGAGCCATGCTAACGAAATGCAATTAGTTGAGCCGGGCTGGATGAAACACTTCGGTGATTTCTTTTTAGAAATTTTTATGTCCTATAGCGAAGGTTGATACCTTATTTATTTTAAATAAATACTCTTTTAAAAAATTATATTACATAGCTATTTTTTGATTTTTATAGCCAAATATCTATTTATGATCACCTCCTACCCTTAAGCCATAAAATACGCATTGTATTATTTTTCTCTCTCATTCTTTCAGATTTTTCTCCATCCTCTCTCTCTCAACTCCACTCTTTCTCCATGAATACAACCACGATTCTCCACTGATTCATCTCCATTGTCTCGCAAAATTATCAAATTTTTTTGCTCCAAAGTTGTGGTAAGTGTTAAAGTTGATAGATTTTCGCTCCTAAATAAATCGCTAGAAGCATTACAATCCTCCTGTTGCTATTTTTGCCCTAGAAGCCGCCTTACATCTTCCTTCCTCTTCCATCCACTATTGCAATGGCGGGCAGAATTGCCGCACGAACTCATTACTACGATTGCAAAGCGTGTTAAAGTGATGGAAGATTTCATTGTTTTTGGTGGTATTTGTACTTCATGGTGAACTGCTGCTCCCAAATACGGATCGAAACGGGACTAGGTTCTTGATCGAAACGGGAACAGTGGCATTTCGAGTCAGAATCACGGCCCTCTCGACGAGACGACATTATGGTTGTTCTTGAACAAAGATGACGGAGTTTGGGGCTGAGCGACTTGAAGATTCTGTTAATATATTTCAATGTATCTCGATATATTTCCATGTATTTCATTGTACTCATTATTTCTTTTTATTGTATTTCAATGTATCTCGTTGTATTCCATGTATTTCATTGTATTCACTGTCTCGCTGTATTCCATGAATGTATTCATATGTTCTTTTAATTGATATAATTTATGTATTCAGATGTATATATGTATTCAAATGTATCTGCAGTATGTATTCATATGTTTTTACACTATAGATGAATCCCGAATTTTATTGATTGAAAACAGAGACACCCACGAACGATATCAACGGAAAAGGGAAGGATTAGAAACTCGGTGATGCTCTGTTTTTTTCTATTTATCGTCCGGGAAAAAATCTTCAGCATATTCGCGTCAAATACAGGTTAGTGGTAATGTAATTGAGTTATTTGAGTTATATTACGAGTCTATTATGTTAATTCATTCGCTTTCCGTTTAAAAACATCTGAATAGACCATGAATTGTGCTATTTACGTTACTGTATTCACAAATACATATCATGAATACAGTCGAATACAATAATTCTCTAGCTGTAATTCCCTGTTTCACGCTGAGTTTTGCTACTGTATTCATGAATATAGTAGCTTAATTACATCGAATACACTCTAAAAAAATTGAAAACATAGCTATAGGAAGTAATATAGTAAATGGTAGCTACAACTAACTATTAATCACTAAACAATAGTAGTTTGTGAAAATTTTTCTTTCTTTTTAACATTAATATGGAAAGTATTTAATCTATCTCGACCATATGATACTTAAATAAAAATAGAACAAGTAGGATAAATGATTCTCGCACCTATTAAAAAATGTGATATGCTGGTGAAATTTGTACGTTAAATTGGAAAATATAATTTATTCCAAATCAGGCAACCTACATATCAAGGTATTGTTGCCAAGTACAGTCTGTTTTCATCGTATTAAGTCAATTCAGATCACATAGTGGTTTTCAGTAACTTCAGTGACTGATAAATATAGTAATAAATGATTTCCGGCCTTAAGTTAGAGGGTTGAATTGACTTGACTAAGGGGAGACTTTGAGAGGGTTGGTTGGGTTAGCAAAAATAGATTTTTTCCCTTATTCAAATGATAATGTTCGTAATACTAAATAGTTTTTATCATACCTAGGGACGGCTCAACGATATTGGCAACTTAAAGCCAGACCTTAAGAAAAGATCTTAACTTAGCTTTGATAAATAAATTTTTATATGTTTTTACTTGATTCTTTTCTTTTTGTTCTTTAAAAATGGTGTATAGATCATCTTGTACATATCTTGATTATGCACTTGGCTACCTGCTATCTCCCAACATTGAAGGTATCTGATAACTCTAATCATCGAAGCTTCGATAATATTATTATTCTTGGTTAAGATAATATTTTTATAAGTTCTCATCATTTAAATATCTCAAATTTTCTACGTATATGTTAAAATATAATCATACATTTGGAATAGTTCAAGTCTGTTTTGAATTGAAAAATTAGCTTGATCCATTCTTTAAGATTTATTAACTCTAAATATACTACAAGAGATTTTATATTTATTTTTTAATTGTCATCGTCAATAACGCCATCAAATTTTCTACTTGTTGCATTATCTTTTAGTTTTCAGTCGTTCTTTAGCCGAAGGTCTATTGAACAGCCTCCCTGCCCTTCCGGGCATAGGGGTAAGGCTGCATACATCTTACCCTCCCCAGACCCCACTTATGAGAAACTACTGGATTTTTGTTGTTGTTGTTGTTGTTGTATAACGTTGTTGTTGTTGTTGTTGGTATAATAACGTCATCAAATTGTTCTTTTCTTTTTATTTTGCATATTTATTATAAAATTTAAGTATTTATCTAAATAACCTCTATTATGTTCCAAAAAATGTAATATCTTTTTAATAATTATAATTTTACATTATATGTGATTCTTAATAATAATAATAAAATTAGGGCCTTCAATTGGTAGTTTAACGACTCGACAGGTGTTTTGAGCAATTGCACTTCGCTCGGTGGTTTGAGGGCATGAGTAGCTCCGCATGATGTATTATGACTTATGTGAACCATCGGTGTTGGCTTTCAGGTTATTCGGAATTGATTTGGAAGAATGATTCTGAGCTAGAAGCTTCAAATTGGAAATGTTTGACCAAGTTTGACTTTCTAGAATTTGACCTCGTATTAGATTTCTGATGGTTCCGTTAGCTCTGTTGGATGATTTTGGACTTAGGAGCGCGTCCGGATTGTGATTTGGAGGTCCGTAGTGGAATTTGGTTTGAAATGGCGAAAGATGAAATTTTGGAAAGTTTGACCGGGAGTGGAATTTTTGATATCGGGGTCGGATTCCAGTTCCGGAAGTTGGAGCAGGTCCGTAATGTCAAATTTGACTTGTGTGCAAAATTTGAGGTCAATCGGACGTGATTTGATAGGTTTCGGCATCGGTTGTGGAATTTGAAGTTTCTAATTCATTGATTTTTGGATTGAGGTGTGATTCATCGTTTCAATATTGTTATGTGTGACTTGATTTCTCGACTAGGTCCGTGTTATGTTATTGGACTTGTTGGTATGTTTGGACACGATCCCGAGGGGCTCGAGCGTGTTTCAGATTGATTTCGGGCTATTTTTCCTTCATCTTGCACTGCTGTGTTTTGCTGGTATCTGGTGTCGCGTTTCTTCATCGCGTTCACGTGGTATGTATCGCAAACGCGTAGTGTATTTTATGTTAGATCTAATTTTAATGATGAAAATAATATATCTGCTCTTTGTATAGGAAATCTTGGATAGCATTCAACATTGGAGAAATCAATCCGCAATGATCAAGGAACGTATGGATTGATATACAAGATTGACGGAATCAATCAGAGGACATCAAGGAAAGGAGACGCGATTAAAGGAAGAAGAAATCAATTAGAAGATACTGACGGGATCAATCAAGGCTAAACTAAAGGAAACAAATAAATCAAGTATATTGAAGATCCTGCCGAATATTCAATCAAGCGTCTAAATATGGGAGGAACAAGATTCCGGGCTCACACACAAGGGAAAATCTTTACAGCCTCTCGTTCAAAGGAGCCATTGCAGAATAGCTTTATTCTTGGAAAGACAAGGATCAAATCCCTTGGGTTGGAAAATCTTTCCAAAATTCAAGTCTCTCTCAAAGTATTTAAACTTGTAATCTCACCTTAGCACATATATTTTGATCCAACCAAACACCCTCTCTTTGTTCTACTGCAAATAAACATTGTAGCTCTATTAAGATCTGCTGTGTAACAAGTTAGAGAAGAAAGAGAGAACAACACTGGTGAGGCATTGTATCCAAAGAGACGAGTGATATAGGAACTAAGCTATCGGTGTAGATCACATCATTCTCTGTGTACTCGAAGAAACTCATTCACTGAAAAGAACTCCCTTGTAACCCAAGGGGACTGGACTAGGATTCACATTGAATCTAACTAGTATAAAAATTCTGGTGTCTTTAATTCCTGCATTTGATTTCAGCATCTTAAATTCTGTTGTTACCACAATCAACTTATTACATCTAATCGATTAATTGAAAAACTAGTCAACTAATAGCAATTAAGTTTGAAAATAAACAATTCACCCCCCCATACTTTCAATTGGTATCAAAGCAAGGCTCACATTTTTCTTTTGCTTAACAGCTCGTGAGAAAAAATCATGGCAAATCCAGTTATCGTAGGAGCACTCTTCTTGGAAGGAACTTCGCAAGTAAGGCCACCATACTTCAACGGACAACATTTCTCCCACTGGAAAGAGTGCGTATGGAGATATATGCAAAGGCATATAATGTTAAAGTTTGGAGAGTCATCAAAAAGGGGAATTATCCTCTGCTAGCTGCCGCTCAACCACTTGCTGATCCTGAAGATATAGATTCATATACAAAGGAGCAAATGGCAGTGGTACAAGTTAACAATAAGGCGAGAAACTTGCTTTATAATGCTATAAGTGGTGAAAAGTATGAGAAAATCTCTAGCTGTGACACAGCCAAAGAGATGTGGGACAAGCTTGAGGTTACATATGAAGGAACTAGCAAGGTAAAGGAAACACATATCAACATGTTGGTTCATGATTACAACTCTTTCAAATGAAAGAAGGAGAGTCCATTGAAGAGATGGTTGCCAGATTCAGCAAGATAATTAGCGATCTAAAAGCCTTCGGCAAACCATATTCAAGTGGTGATCAAGTTAGAAAGATTCTCAGAAGCCTACCAACTACTTGGCAGACCAAAGTAGTCACACTTGAATCTCAAGATCTAAATAAGTTATGTTATGATGAACTACGGGGAGAACTCATAGCCTTTGAGAAGACACATCTTAAGAAAACTAGTCAAGAAGAGAAGAAGAAAACAGTCGTATTCAAGGCCACAACTGAAATAGCTGAAAATGATATTGATGATGATCCTGAAGCCCTTCAAGAAGAAATTGCTATGATGTCAAGAAACATGGATGGTTTAGTGAGAAGATTTAGGAATACGAGAAGAGGAAGCAATCCACCTAGGCGATCCAGGCAATACAACGAACAAGATAAGAATGATAGAAAATGCTATGAGTGTGGAAGATTTGGACACATTCAAGCTGAGTGCCCAGATCTAAAAATGTGACAACCCGGCCAGTCGTCTTAAGAATTTACGCCCCGATTGCCTATTAACTGCTTCCCCTAAGTTCATTTCTGCTATTTTGGTTTGCCGGGACGTTCAGTGTTGGGTTTCGGAGAGTTTTGGGATACTTAGTCCCTAAATGAGAGCTTAAGTGTTGAAAAGTAGTCTGTAGTCAGAATAGTGTGAAGACGACCTCGGAATGGAAATTCGATGGTTCCGTTAGCTCCGTTAGGTGATTTCGGGGTTGGGAGCGTGTTCGGAATGTATTTTGGAAGTCCGTAGCTCATTTAGGCTTGAAATGCCGAAGTTTGAATTTTTGAAGTTTCCAGTCCGATAGTGAGTTTTTGATCCGAGGATCGGATTGCAGAAGTTGCAGTAGCTCCGTCATGTCATTCGGGACATGTGTACAAAATTTCAGGTCATTCGGACGTGTTTTGGTTAGGTTTTTGATCGAAGGCGCATTTTGATAAAATTTGAAGTTCTTAGGCTCAAATCCTTGTTTAATTCAAGTTTCCGGCGTTGTTTTAGGTGGTTTAAGGATTGGTACAAGTTTGAATGAGGTATTAGGTGTTATTGGTGCTTTTGGTTGAGGTCCCGGGGGCCTCGGGATGATTTCGGGTGGTTAACGGGAAAATTTGAGAAGTGTTGCAGCAGCTGAAGTTTCTCCCTTCTGGTATTTTCGCTTCTGCGGCTTGGGAACCGCAGAAGCGGAGCCGCAGAAGTGGCCTTAGCATCGCAGAAGCAGGTTTGGGCATAGTTTTCAGGCTCCGCAGATGCGGAGGAAATCCCACAGAAGCGGACTTGCATCTGGGAGAAAGGAACTGCAGATGCGGAACCTTGGAGTTTTACTAGAGCCGCCGAAGCGGCTTAGCTTCCGTAGAAGCGGAACCGCATAAGCGGTTACTGGTCCGCAGAAGCGGAAATCCCTGTTCAGATATAGAGATTTCGAGGGTTAGTTTTCAAAAGCTAGAAAAATCAAATTGAGCTCGGGGAAGGGTGATTTTGAGAGGGTTTTGAAGAGGAGATTATTGGGTAACGTTTCTCTAATCCCTTATAGTTATATTTCATCATTGTGTAGTTAAATCCATCATTAAAAATTCGAATTGAGGATCAAATATTGGAAAATATTGGGTGAAACTTCATAGGCTAAACTATTGAGTTTTGAGTGGGTGTTTGACCTCCGATTTGGGAGATTTTTGTATGGTTAGACTCCTGAGAGTACGAGGGTTCTGAAAATGTAAAAATTATTCGATTCCGAGACGTTGTCCTGAAGGGCATTTTGGTCATTTTACCTAATTTCACGCTGTAGCTTTGAATTAAATAGTGAAACCAGTTGTTTGCGATGTTATTTACGATATGTAATTGAATTGAATAGATTTGGGCCATTTGGAGTCGGATACTCGTGGCAAAGGTGTGGTTTCTGGTTGATTTTGTACCAGTTCGAGGTAAGTGGCTTGTCTAACCTTGTGTGAGGGACCTTTCCCCTTAGGATTTTATTATTTGGTATTTTGAGTGCCTTGTACACGAGGTGACGAGCGTGTACTTGAGCCAATTGTTGAAAATTCGGTTTTTACTTAAGATATTGAGATTGAGTTTCTTTCATATTTGCTTTATTCTACTTGCAATTATAACCTGTGCTAGATTAGAAAAGCATGTTTAGTTGATTTAACTTGCCTAATTGCTTATGTTTCCTTGACTGTACAACGTGAAGCATGCTAGGCCAGAACTACCTGTTGCTTGTCTTTGTACTTCATTTCTGTGTATCTTTTGGTTGTGATTGCGCATTTACATTGGGACTACGGATGTGGGATTCCGGTAGCTCCCCCCCTTGTTTGTTTATATTTGGGACTACGGGTTCGATTCCTGGTAGATCCCCCTGTACTTTTACTTTGGGACTGCGGGTTAGATTCCCGATAGATCCCCCTGCACATTTATGGTTGGAGTACGGGATGGTATCCCGGGAGATCTTTCGAATTTGCACATGAGATGGACTACGGGACGGTATCCCGGGAGCTCCACTGGACAGTTGAGAAAAGGACTACAGGGCGGTATCCTGGGAGATCCTCATTGTTATCATTGGTATTGAACTGTACATATTCCGTGTTTACTCTGTTCCTGGTGTAGTTGTTATTGCTTTGTTGACCTGTCTTATCTCACTGCTGTACTCATTATTACTGTTAGTATTTCATGCTGTTAATTTATTATTATATTTTACCTCAGTAGGGCCCTGACCTTCCTCGTCACTACCCAACCGAGGTTAGGCTTGGCAATTACTGAGTACCGCTATGGTGTACTCATGCCCCTTCTGCGCATGTTTTTTATGTGCAGATCCAGGTACCTCCACTCAAGCGTACTATCCTCGATGCGGAGAGATCTAGTGGAGACTTCGAGGTATGTCTGCCGCGTCCGCAGACCAGGAGTCTGTATTCTGTTCCAGCTTTAGTAGTTATTCTATCCTTTTCTTTCAGTTGTTTAGACATTCTGGAGTTAGAGCAGCATATCACGTTTCTATTGGCCTGTGGTTCCCGTGAGTTTTCGGGTTTTGGGATAAACTTGTAGACTTCCGCGTTTATTTTTGAGTTGTATATGCGAAGTGGCACTTATATACCATTTTCTTCTAGTTTTTCTAAATTTAATTAAACATTTCCGCAAGTTATATTAATTTCCGCACTGTTAGGCTTACCTAGTTGTAGGAGCTAGGTTCCATCACGACATGTTCATGGAGGGTGAACCGGGGTCGTGACAAGTTGGTATTAGAGCTCTAGGTTCATAGGAGTCACGAAACACAGGCCGGTTTATTAGAGTCTCGCTGATCGGTACGGAGACGTCTGTACTTATCCACGAGGGGCTATGTAACTGTTTAGGAAAAATCTTCATTTCATTTGGATTCCTTGTTGTGCGATATTTTTTGACATCAATTCTAAACTTCTGACTTCTATTCTCTCACAGATGGTGAGGACACGTGCTACTCGTGATGATCAGGCACCCGCGCCCCCTCCTGCAGCCGTCAGAGGCTGGGGCCGGGGGAGAGGTCGAGGACGCGCACGTGGTGCAGCCAGAGCACCTGCGCGAGCTGCCGCCGAGGTACCACCAGCAGATCCAGCCGGAGCCCAGGCACCTGGCACACCTACTACTGCCACTACTACTCCAGCTCTCCAGGAGTCTTTGGCTTAGTTCATGAGCATGTACACCACCTTGGCTTAGGCAGGGTTGCTTCCCCTTGCTGCAGCCACATCCCAGGCCGGGGGAGGAGCACAGACTCCCGCCGTCCGCACTCCTGAGCAGCGAGTGCAGGTTGAGCAGTCTCCCGAGATTTTTCCCGCACCGCCTGCAGCGCCAGTTCAGCCCGAGGATGGGTCGGCCGCTTCAGAGGACGAGCAGAGGAGACTTGAGAGGTTCAAGAAGTATGATCCCCCAGTGTTCAGTGGATTAGCATCAGACGATGCCTTGGGATTTCTAGAGTGTCATCGTATTCTTCGCACTACGGGCATAGTGGAGTCCAGCGGGGTTTCTTTCACTGCTTTTCAGCTTCGGGGAGCCGCCTATGATTGGTGGTGCACTTATGAGATAGACAGTCCAGTCGAGGCTGCTTCACTGACTTGGACCCAGTTCTCGGATATGTTCATGAGAGAGTTTGTCCCCCAATGTCTTAGGGATGCGTGGCGCGCAGAGTTTGACCATTTGCGCCAGTGTGCTATGACCGTTTCAGAGTATGCTATCCACTACACCAGGTTGGCCAGGCATGCACCAGCCTTGGTTGCTACAGTTCGGGAGAGAGTTCGCAGGTTCATTGAGGGTCTTATCCCACCCATCAGATCTAGCATGGCTCGAGAGTTGGAGATGGACATTCCTTATCAGCAGGTAGTGAGCATTGCTAGGAGGATTGAGGGTATGCTCGCCAGGGAGCGAGGAGAGAGGGAGGCCAAGAGGTCTCGAGAGTCGGGTCACTACTCTGGTGCCCGTACCCCATCAGCAGGTCGTTATGGCAGAGGTTATGCGGGTCGCCCTGTACATTCAGCTCTTCCAGCAGCCGGCAGTACTCCAGCTCCACCTACACCTCAGGAGCCTTATTATGCACCTCCAGTTTCTAGCGCGCCTCCTGCGCGGGGTGCTTCCAGAAGTCAGCCCAGCAGACCTGGCCCTAGCCAGTCATAGCCACCGCGTCCTCCCAGAGCTTGTTTCGAGTGTGGTGATACACGCCACATGGTTAAGGACTTCCCCAGACTTGGTAGGGGTGCATATTCACAGACTGCTCAGCCACAGCGTGCTCCTCAGAGTTCTCAGGCCATGGTCACAGCTCCAGCTGCTACCCCACCTGCCCAGCCGGCTAGGGGCGGAGGTCGGGGAGATAGAGGTCGCCCTCGAGAGAGGGGCCGGGCCAGATATTATGCTATTCCTGCTCGTACTGAGGCTGTTGCCTCCGACTCCGTCATTACAGGTATTATACTGGTTTGTCATAGAGAGGCATCGGTTCTATTCGATCCGGGCTCTACTTATTCTTATGTGTCTTCTTACTTTGCTCCGCATTTGGGTGTGCCTCGGGATTCTTTGAGTGCCCCCGTTTATGTTTCTACTCCTGTGGGGGATTCTCTTGTTGTGGACCGCGTTTATCGGTCATGTTTGGTTACTATTCGTGGTTTTGAGACCAGAGCGGATTTATTGTTACTCGGTATGGTGGATTTTGATATTATTCTGGGCATGGACTGGTTGTCGCCCCATTTTGCTATTCTTGATTGTCACGCCAAGACCGTGATGCTAGCTATGCCAGGTATTCCGCGTATTGAGTGGAGTGGTACTTTAGATCACATTCCCAGTAGGGTTATCTCTTTTCTTAAAGCTCAGCGCATGGTTGAGAAGGGGTGTGCCGCGTATTTAGCCTATGTGAGAGATGTCAGTGTTGACACCCCTTCTGTTGATTCAGTTCCAGTGGTACGGGATTATCCCGATGTGTTTCCAGCTGACCTTCCGGGCATGCCGCCCGATAGAGACATTAATTTTGGCATTGATCTGTTGCCGGGCACTCAGCCCATTTCCATTCTTCCATATCGTATGGCTCCTCCTGAGTTGAAGGAGTTGAAGGATCGGTTACAGGAATTGCTTGGTAAGGGTTTTATTCGACCCAGTGTTTCACCGTGGGGTGCTCCTGTTTTGTTCGTAAAGAAGAAGGATGGTTCTATGCGTATGTGTATTGATTATCGCCAGCTGAACAAGGTTACAGTGAAGAACCATTATCCTTTGCCTCGTATTGATGATCTGTTTCACCAGCTTCAGGGCGCACGGGTGTTTTCTAAGATTAACTTGCGCTCAGGTTACCATCAGTTGAAGATTCGGGAGCCAGATATCCCGAAGACTGCCTTCAGGACTCGGTATGGTCATTACGAGTTCCTTGTTATGTCATTTGGGCTGACCAATGCCCCAACAGCTTTCATGCATTTGATGCACAATGTATTCAGGCCATATCTTGACTCGTTCGTTATTGTTTTTATTGATGATATTCTGGTGTATTCCCGGAGTCGGGAAGATAATGAGCAGCACCTGAGGATCGTGCTTCAGACCTTGAGGGAGAAGAAGTTATATGCAAAGTTCTCAAAATGTGAGTTTTGGCTGAGTTCTATGGCATTCTTAGGCCACGTTATTTCGAGTGAGGGTATTCGGGTGGACCCGAGGAAGATAGAGGCCGT
>NW_017677996.1:0-25236 GCF_001879085.1 Nicotiana attenuata
TCTATTGTGGATGACCAGAGTTGATTTGGGGTTCATCGATAGGTCCAACATGGATGTGTGTTCTGCACCTGGTCAGATTTGTTTACTCCGAACGGCTATTGTTGGGAGATGTGCCATTCGATTGTTGTTGAGCTTATTCGTGATATGTAAGTTAACCTCCCGCGTTACGAGGAGTTGAGATTTGGTGGTTATATGCACAAATGGTGCGGTTTCAGTGGGGCTTTATAGCGGGATTTGAATGAGACAGGCATTTGGGTGTTGCATGATTCGTTATGCATTGGATATGTTCCTTCGGGCTGGTGTGGCATTGCGTCATTTGCTTCTCCATGGTTGTGGTGGTTCACTTTTGGGTGCTAGGCATCAAATTTGCTTGGTTGATGGTTTTGGACATGGTGACTTGAGGTGTTTCATGTGGAGCAGTGTTTGGATAGGATCGCGCATTGTAGCGAAGCTACATGGAGATATGACTTTTCGGGTTAGATTCATGTGTTCTATTTCTATGATGTGAGACGGGTTCTCAGCCTTGTGTTGTGATGGTATTGGTGAGCTTGTGATACAGCTCTCTCATTTGAGTCATTTTCATGGTTTGAGTAAGTTCAGATCGTTGCTCATTAGTGCGCGGATTGCACGAGTTATGGCTTTAGATGGTATGGGTGTGTCATGTCACCAGAGTAGTTGTGTTAAAAATCAGATGAGATGGTTGGGATCTATAATGAATACAAACGGATTCGGTTTCAGCGCATTGAAGGGATATATTGATGTTCGGCTTAGAAATTTGCTATGGTCGTTGCCAAAGGAGAAGTGGCTTCATGAATGGTTGACCTGAGGAATGGTTATGGCTTACTGTGTGTTTTATTTATATCTGGCGGTATATGAAAGTGTTAGGATGAGACTTTGGTGATAAGAGGTTTTCTACCGGTGTTCGGTTGTTGTGTACAGCTACTGTGAATGGAAGTTATCGCTATAGGTGTTTGAGTTATGTGGTATATCAGATAATTGCACATGAGGTTGCAGGCATGGGTTATTACAGCTTGTTCGGGCTTATTCAGCGTATAAATGTGAAATTCTGATTGTATTAATGATTTCGGAAGGGGAAATGTGGTTCTATGGTTTATGGGCTAGATTGGATTGTGAAATTCCAGTTTCTATGTGTTGTCACACCTATAGGAGGTAGGGTGACGTGGGATCACCCCCGGGTATATGCTTGGTAAGATCATTCAGCTATTGGTTGGCTTCTAGGACAACTCTGGGTACGTTCGGGGACGAACGTGTCTTTAAGTGGGGGAGGATGTAACGACCCGACCGGTCGTTCTGAGCTTTTGCACTTTGATCGACAGTTCTCTGGCATGACTTGCCCTGTGTTATGTGCTATGACTAATGTAGGTCGTTGGTTTTGGTTTCAGAAAAATTTGGAATGAATTTGAAAGAACAGTTCAAATGAAAGCTTTGAATTTGAAAGGTTTGACCAAGAGTTGACTTATTTGTATACGAGCTCGGATCGGAGTTTTTATGATTTGGTTGGCTTCGTTAGATGATTTGTGACTTAGGAGTGTAATCGGAATTCATTTTGGAGGTCCGGTGTAGAATTAGCCCTGAATTGGCGAAGTTAGTATTTTGGCAAATTTCGGTTGATAGATGAGATTTTGATCCGAGGGTCGGAATAGAATTTCGAGAGTTTCTGTAGCTTCGTTAGGTGATATGGGATGTGTGTGCAAAATTTCAGGTCATTCGGAGGTGTTTTGGTCGGGTTTTTGATCAACGGCGTAATTCGGAAGTTTTAGAAGAATATAGGCTTGAATCCGATGTGATCTGATAGTTTTGGTGTTGTTTGAGGTGTTTTGATGATTGGAGCAAGTTTGAATGATGTTTTAGGATGGGTTGGCACTTTTGGTTGAGGTCCCGGGGGCCTCGGGGTGATTTCGGATGGCCATCGGGATGAATTTGGACTTGTGAGATTTCTGAAGATTGCTGATATCTGGTATTTCCGCATATGCGGAAAAGGGGCCGCAGATGCGAAGAATGGGTCGCAGGTGCGAAGTTGGCCAATTGAAGAATTTTTGCAGAAGCGGATTAATTCCGCAGGTGCGATATCCGCAGGTGCGGACTTTGACCGCAGAAGCGGTCCGCGCGCTTTAGAAGAGTTTCGCAGGAGCGGATGTTTGACCGCATAAGCGGGGTCCGCAGAAGTGGGACTTGACCGCAAAAGCGGTCCTAGGCATAATGAAGATCCACAGAAGCGGAGGTAGAACCGCAGAAGCTGTAGTCGCAAATGCGGTAAGGCAACCGCAGAAGCGAAAGTGCCTGTTCAGAGAAGGGTTTTAAAAGCTCATTTTGTTCCGCGAGCTAAGGGTTATTTCCACCATTTTTGATCGACCTTGAGAGCATTTGGACGTAAATTGAAGGGGATTTCGACTAGGTGTGATGGGAGGTGAGTTCTATGACCTAAATTCATGATTTAATAGAAGAATTAACCTAGAAATTCACGGAAATTCATCAAAAAGGGAGAAAAGCTAGGGCTTGGAAATTGGTATTTTAAAGTGGGATTTGATGGGTCATTTGGGCTCGGATTTGGGAGTTTTTGGTATGTATAGACTCGTGGTGAGATAAGGAATCCGATGATGTTAATTTTCTGATTTTTCGAGAAGTGGGCCCGGGGCTCGGGTTTTGCAAATTTCGTGATTTTTGATGTTTTTCGATTCTTTTCGATTGGGTTATGCTCCCTTAGCCTATTGTGACGTATTCGTTCTGGTTTTGGATAGATTCGACGCGCGTGGAGGCCGAATGGAGGGGAAAAGGCATCGCGAGCTAGAGGCTTCGCCGGTTCGAGGTAAGTAATGATTGTAAATACTGTCCTGAGGGTTTGAAACCCCGGATTACACATCGTTGTGTTACTTTGAGGTGACTTGCACGCTAAATGACGAGCGTGAGGTAGAGCACCACTGGGGATTGTGACCTAGTCCATCCCGAATGACTATTTTAATGAGTAATTGATAGTTAATTGTTTGATGTCATTATACCTTGGGTTGTATGCCATGTTTGGGGCTTTGTGCCGACTTGCTGAGACCCTTAGGGGCATTTGACTGATTTTCCTCACTCTACTTGTTGAAAGTATATTCTCAGTCATGTTTTATCTGTTTATTTCTCAAACCTGGCTCTATCATTATATTCTTAAAAATGCGGAAAACTGTTGGGCTGAGTTCCCTGTTTTACTGAGATAGACCGAGGGTCTGATTGTGAGAGTGACGATTGAGATAGGCTGAGAGTCTGATAGTGATATTAATGACTGGGAGAGGCCGAGGGCCCAGTTGTGAGGATTATATATATATATATATATATATATATATATATATATATATATATATATATATGGATCGGGCTGCACGCCGCAGTAAAGTATATACATATATATGGATACGGATCGGGCTGCACGCCGCAGCAATGCTTATATGGATCGGGCTGCACGCCGCAGCGATATATATATTGGATCGGGCTGCACGCCGCAGCAATATTGCGCTTGGGCCATAAGGGGCCCCTCCTGGAGTCTGCACAACCCCAGTTAGCGCCGTCGACGATATATGGATTGGGCTACACGCCGCAGCGGTTATTATATATATATGAATCGGGCTGCACGCCGCAGCGGTTACTATATGGTACCTATTGAGCGTGAGTGCTGAGTGTGAGCACTGATTGGTAAGAGTTGAGTCACGAGTGGCAGAGAGGCTAGCCCGAGGGGCGATAGATATAGACATGCATATGAGTGATGTTTGCCTGAGAGAAGTGTTTATGAACTTATTGATTTCCCTTCTCTTTAAATTGCGGCCTCAGGCCCAAATACATGTGTTCAACATTCAGGGATTTAAAATTAGGAACTGAGAATCAAACTGCAATACATGATAATGAAATACTGAATCACGCTGAGTTACATGATACTGGAATACTGGATCACACTGAGTTACATAATACTGGAATACTGGATCGCACTGAGTTACATAATACTGGAATACTGGATCACACTGAGTTACATAATACTGGAATACTGAATGGGACTAGACTAAGACATGTATTCTTGAACTGATTATGAACACTGAAACTTCAACTGTTTATGGCATACAGACTAATCTATACTAAGACTCGGGGGCATCAAACCCAAGTCTATATTGAATACGCACTGAGCTCACAACGTTCAGAATGAAACCGGTGAACGAGTTATGAAGCTAGAGAATAGAAGTTCTGCAACTATTCAAGGAACTAGGCTAAACTATATTTTTGAGGCAATTAGTAACGTCATAAAAGAAACGTAGTGTAGGGAGAATCATTAAAATTCCCAAACATAGAGAGTTAGCCTCACATACCTTAACTTCCTGCTCTTGAGCATAATACAACATTCGCCAACCCTTTCAACTTTAACTATATCAATACAAGTCAAAGGGATTCCAAATTATCAACAATAGTCATGTTTTGGTCACTTAGGTATCTTATCAAACACTTGGTAGCATAAAGCTTCATAGCCCTTATTAATGGTGCCTCTACACCCAATAACTCATTCTCTTGCTCCTAGATAAATTCTAAAGTCTCAAATGGTTACAATCAACATTATTCTTTATCACCCATAAGGTAAACAACACCCTTAACCGACAATCAACAATCAATAACCCAAACCTATTACCGTTCATGCTTTTCTATCAAACCCATCAACTCATGTATCATGAACTAGAGTCTATAATCATTAATTCAATGATAGAATCAATTAGAGGGTGGAGATATTACCTTTTTGACGTTCAATCTTCTTGAATTCGAGTTCTAGGGTTTCTTCTCTCAACAATGGTGTCCCAATCGAATATCTAATGATATGGAGGGTTTACCCATGTTAATAAGATGTTGAAGAATTGAAATTAACTTAGAATCACCATTAGAACTTACCTTGGGTGGTGGAAGGACCCTTAAGGAGTTAGGTTTTTGAGAGTTTTCCTTTCTAGAGCAAGTTTTTATGTTTTGGGGCTGTGGGGGACGAAATAAGGCTAAAAAAACGACTTCCCAAGTTGGCCACAGCGTCCCAGTTGGTGCGACCGCGGTCCCGACCGCGGTAAATCGCTGGAACACTGCCTCACCACCGCGGTCGCAGTCAAAACGCGGCAGGAACGTGGTGGTTACACACCATTCTGTAAAATGGGCATAAATTTTTGCACAGAGCTCCGTTTGAGCTCCACAATATATCGTTCGAAAGCTATTTCAATGGCCTACAACTTTCATGCTTTGTGTTTTCCCAAATTCCTTACACATTTTTACTAAACCCTGCTGGAAGACGGACCTTCTGCAAACATAGTCGATTTTGTCAAATCTTATGCACCTAACTCTCCGTCTTGATTCCAAAACAACTATTTTCACCCATAATCATCCCAATGGGACTTTACATGTATAAAATATCAATTTAATACCCATTTAATATGTTCACACCTAGTCCGAATGTACGGGATGTTACACTGTCGTTTGGGCTGTGTGGATCTGTGGCTGTGTGGATCTGTGTATTTCAACAGATTGAGAGAATATGAAAAGAGCGGTGGAGTTTCATCTTTTTTCCGTTGGATTAGAATTTGGTTTTCAAGAAAATAAAAATGGATCTTCAAGAAAACTGCTTTATCATGCCTATTTTTAACAAGGCTGAGAAGTTGGTTAGCATTTTGTTGTCGAGCTTTCTACAGTAAAATTTTAACTTTATTTTTCTTCTTGCTAGGTTACTTCAAATGGTGCTGGAGATAGGCAATCACAATTGCTGAAGGACGCACTTGAAAATAGTGAAAGCAAATGGTACATTCAAGCTACATTATTTTTCTTCAAACAAAAATATGATAATGCATTTTGTCACCTGACCTCCTTATGTGACTAAAGTGATATCGTGTAAATATTGGTGCATTGCTGTCGGAATTCATCCATTGGTAGCTTGCGAAGAAGATACTACTCTAACGGAACTAAATCACGAATTACAATCTTTACATGGCGTATTCCTGATATATGGAGTGGTAAGTCAAAGTATTAATGCTAATAGTCCATATCTCCAAGAACCTGAGGAATACCTAATACCAGACACCATTTCATCTGCAAATCTTTTTCTCAATATCCAAAAAATCTAAACACAGCGCAAGGGCTCTAATTTTGTAGTAAGAGCGCAACACATGGTGTACATTAGGTGAACGCCACGGGTTCGAATTTTTCTGAAGATAAACGCTCGGATTTTATAGGGAAAAAGGTAGAGGGACGGGCACATTATCTAATGAGGTTTGAGCCATGCGCCACTGACCATCGGGAATTTCTTGTTTATAAAAGAAATTTAATTAACCTATATTGTTCTTGTTTTGCTTTACCTATTTAGGATGCATATATAAGTGGAGAGGCTTGTGCTGATAAATCAAATTTAATTGTTACTCGTATTTTCGAGGTAAACAGTTTGGCGCCCACTGTGGGGCTAAAGATAATAGTGATTATTTCAGTGCTGATTCTGATAACATACGTTATTTTCACACTTGTTCTTGTCAAGATTTTTTTTTTCTCAGGATTAAACATGTCAAACTCGCAAAAAGCACCTGTTCACGACAACGAAGGTCTTGGATTTTATGGGAAAAACAACAATGTAGGGGTCGGTTTACCACCGATAAACCTTGGGGAAGTTCCTAATGTGGAACCAGTTGATGTTCTTGGCTGCTAGACGAGGAGCTGGGTAGAGAGATAATAGATCCTCCCCCTAGGATGGTAGCTTCTATTCCTTGATTGCCCCGCAAGTTAAATAAGGGATTTAGTTCACACATTGCTTTGAATGCAGATTAGACGCAAACTCTGGAGAAAGTGTACGCAGGGAAGCCTGGTGTGAGGGCCAAGGAACACAGGGCATAGGAGATGGGGAAGTCAGCCTCCAAGTGATATTCGAGATGCTACAAGCTCAGCAGATTGCCTAAACGAAATATTAGGCGCCATCACAGTCCCGAGGGTGGGAATTCTGAGTCGTGACAAAAGACCATGTTTATATAGATTGCTTCAACAGCTAGTTAACTTTATTAAGATAATGGCTAGTTTGACTTTATTAAATGTAAAATAATTTACTAAATAATAAGTAGGTGTAAATAATACTTGAAAGAGAAAAAAAATTCCAAACCAAGATGTATATTACCTTTTAAGATATCACTAATTTTTCAACAAGTTTCACTGCCACCCATCACACAAAAATCAATCTTTCATGTGCTTGGACAATGAAAAAAATAAAGCTTGCACGTGAAGGGGCGTGTTGAAGTGACCATTAGATGGTGTTTGGATTGGCTTTTAAGCTGTTCAAATCAACTTTTAAGCTCTTTTAGCTCTTATTAGTATTTGGCAAAGTTAGAAAGTGCTTAAAATAAGTTTAAAACTGCTTAAAACAAGCCAAAAGCGATAACCTGGACAACCCCAACTTATTGCTTTTTGGCATAAAAGTTATTTCTACTGAAAAATTACTTTTTTTAAGCCAATCCAAACGGGCTCTGAAGTAAATAAATAAAAGTGTGTTTTATGTAACCGCTTAAGCTTTAGATGAGATGGTCGCAAAGTTCAACAATATCATTATTAATAAATACAAATGAATAAAATGCAAGATCATATTAATAAAAGACTCAAATACTAGTGTTTTAAAAGGCTAGGACTTAGCCGGAGCATTTTACTTAATACGGGGCGAGGCGAAAGCATCGAGACATAAGGCGTAAGGCCCAAAGATCTTTAATTTTTAAAATTTTAAATTAATAACATAGCATTATTAAGCAAAACAAATATAAAAGATACGTTAAAAGTTTAATGGAAAAATGCATAAGTATCCCCTGACCTATACCCGGATTTTCAACTACACACTTTTTCTTTGCGGGAATCCTATTACCCCCCTATTACCCTTATTTTTCCAGTTAAAATTTCAATACATCATTTTTTTCCCGGCTGGGAAGGTTTTTCGATGATGAAGTTTTTCCCCCAAATCTAAGTGTATTTTGCTTTGCTTATGAATAGATCTTTTTGAGAGTTTAATTTGTGTGTGAAAAGAAAAAGTGGAAGAAAGACGGTTAGATAAAGTCGTCGGTGAATGAATATCCGCCGGAATTAGAGAAGAAACGAAAAAAAGTAAAAGAAAAAAGACAAAGAAAAAGGAAAAGGAAGAGAAAAAAAAGTAAGAAAAAATGGTAAAAAAGAAAAAAAAATAGTCTGAAATACACACACTCTGCCACGTCAGCGTTAAGGGTACAAATAATTCCATTTAAAATAAGTTTAGGGGGGTAATAGTATTCCCGTGAAGAAAAAGTGTGTAGTTGGGAATCCAGGTATAGGTCGGGGGGGTACTTGTGCATTTTTCCAAGTTTAATAAAACTAAATAGAATTAAAGAAACTGATATAAAATAAAATATCTAGCATGTTTTACAAGTAAAAATAATGCAATAATTTTAAATTTATTATGAAATATAAATTAACTACAACATCTTAACTTTCAAAAAATTAAAAATCATAATTTCTTAAAAACTGTTATCAAACTGCATATTTTACATCCTTAAAAGTAAACACTTAATAAATTTTATCAACACTGTAATTTAAAATATCTCTCGTTCATGAGTAAATATAAAATTATTTTTAAATATTAAAATAATAAATCTAAGATAATTTTAAAAGACATAGAACTAAGACACGAAGATCCATCAAGTAAATATATAAATTTTGGTTATTTATTTTCAGAAAAAATATTCAAATGATATTCATCCTCGCGATGTTCTCAATTAGTAAATATGTAGTACTATGGTTCGTTATTTGAGTTATTCGCAATTTCATATTCATATAGATAAAAAGAACTATAATCATTCATCTGTTAATTTCTTTTTAGAGTCAACAATGTTAATTAGTGAATTAAACACATTAATGGCATAGAAACTGTTAGGCGAGTCCCGAGCGTTGAACGTTAGGCATATTTAGAATGCACTATCGAGCGTTTGGGGGCGTAAGCCTCACAGAACTAAGCCCCACACATGAGCCTCAAGGCGTTTAGTGCCCCGCCCTGGGGTGAGCCCCGATGCGAGTCCCAAAATAACCTTTTAAAATACTATCAAATACATTATATAATTATCCAGAGTTCTTCGAATTAATTATGAATAATCCTAAATTTTGTCACGACCCGGATTTTCTACCTTCGGGAGTCGTGATGGCGCCTACTAATGTGAGCTAGGCAAGCCAATCCTTTAAGACTAATCACTTCATTATCCGATTAATTCTTTTTAACAAACATAAAGCGATAATGTATAAACAACGGAAATTTAAATTAAGCGGAAGAAAACAATACAATCTCTGAAATTTGTATCTATTACCACTACTTAAGCCTTAATCACCCAAAACCTGGTGTCACGGTGTCACAGACGATCTAAGAGTGCTAAATACAAAGTCTGAAAGTAAAAGACACACTGTCTCAGAAATCAAGAGATGAAACAGGGAATAAAGGATAGAGGAGACGCCTGCAGGTCTACCTTGGATCTCCGCGTGGACTGAAGGTAGACACCCGATCTACTGTCCGAAGTCTACAGCACTGGGATCTGCACAAAAGAGTGCAGAGTGTAGCATCAGCACAACCGACCCCATGTGCTGGTAAGTGTCTAGCCTAACTTCGGCGAGGTAGTGACGAGGCTAGACCAGACTACCACATAAACCTGTGCAGTTATATAATATACAACAGAAAGTAAAACAGAAATAAACAGGTAAAGATGGGAGGGGGAAAGCATGCTTCGGGGAAATAACAGGTAAAACAGAATATCAAGAGAATTATAAAGGAACCAAAATCCAACTACTAACAAGAATAAGGAAAACAAAGGCAGAATTCACTTTCATTTCACATCTTGTTGCAGGCGTGCGACCGTTCCCATTTCACATATTTCGTTGCAGGCGTGCAACCCGCTCCCATTTCATATACCTCGTGGTAGGCGTGCCACCCGCTCCCATTTCACATATCTCGTGGCAGGCGTGCCACCCGCTCTTCATTTCATATATCTCGTGGCAGGCGTGCCACCCGCTCCCATTTCACATATCTCGTGGTAGGTGTGCCACACGCTCCCATTTCATATATCTCGTGGCAGACATGCCTCCCGCTCCCATTTCAATTATCTTGTGGCAGGCGTGCCACCCGCTCCCATTTAAAAATACACTACGTGGCCTATCCAAAACTCACCCGAGTCCTCAGGGCTCCAAACCAAATATACACACAACCTCAAAAATATCCTACGGACTTATTCGTGTAATCAAATCACCAAAATAACATCTTGAACATCGAATTAAACCTCAAGATCAATGAAATTTCTCAAAACTTCTTAAACATCAAATTTTGCATTTAAGGTTTGAATCACGTCAAATGGATTCCGTTTTTTACCAAACTTTACCAACAACACATATAAATCATATTGAACCTGTACCGGGCTCCGGAACCATAATATGGGCCCGATACCACCGGTTTCACATAACATTTCGCTTTCAAAAGCCTTTATATTTTTCAGAAAATAATTTCTTTCAAAAATTTATTTCTCGGTCTTGGGATCTCGGAATTCGATTCCGGGCATACGCCAAAATCTCATATTTTCCTACGGACCCTCCGGGACCGTCAAATCTCGGGTCCGGGTCCGTTTACCCAAAACGTTGACCGAAGTCAACTTAATTCATTTTAAAGCCAAATTTTATCATTTTTCATAGATTTTCACATAAAGACTTTCCGTTTACGCGCCCTAGCTGTGCACGCAAATCGAGGTAATGCTGAAAGAGGTTTTTAAGGCCTCGAAACGCAGAATTTAATTTAAAAACAAGTGAAGACCTTTTGGGTCATCCCAAATTTTCACTCTAAATTTGCTAATCTTATACTCCCTTCGTCTCATATTATGTGTCGTGTTTCTCTTTTACATGCCTCTTATGAAACATTAATTAGAAAAGGGATTGGACTATTTTACCCTTATTTATGTCTTAAGATATAATCTTTCTTCAATAAATAGTTATTCTATTTATGTGTTATCTCAATCTTCAAGAACAATTATTACTAAGGGTAAAAAGGAAAAAGATAATCAATTTTGTCTTGAACTTCTAAAATGACAAGGAACCACGACTAATAATATGAGACGGAGGGAGTACGGAAATACTTTTTTTGCCAGAAAAATTTAAGATGACATATTTAATTAAACATGCTTATTGGTCTAACGTTTGCCTTAATACCAAAGTTGATCGTTGATCTGAATCTAGTGATTCGCATTTCCAGGATTGCAATTTTTTTTTTAAACACAGCCATTCCATGCATTTTCCAAAAACAAATGAATCTAAAATCGAGGTCTGCTTTAGATAGGGTGTGTCTTCTTATCAAGTGGTGTAATCCAATATTTATAAATAATATTTTTGTTTTTCACAAATTAATTATGCATATTTAAAAAAAAATATTCGATGAACCGGTGTTTCCTTCAAGGTGTATCAGCCCTGGTATTTACTTTACTAATGTGGTGTACTGTACATACTTTTATTTGATTAAATGAATGAATAATCATAAGTTAATTGGAGCGCTTTTCGCATGAAATACTACTTTGGAGTTTGGTGGTTGTGAAGTTTGAATTTAATAGTGCTAGATGGGCGGTGACCGTGCACAGCACGGGCGTAAGCTCAACATCGTTGTTTGTATTAATATAGATGGCATAAAACCACATAAAGGTTTATTGTGAATATAATTTCATGTTTGTTTCATCCTATTAAGCTGATCAAATATTTATATCGATAACATGCCAACACAACTTACTAAATGCATCCAATAAGAATCCAAAAAGTTATGACAGATGTATTTGCAGCATAGTACAATGTTTATCATACTCTCATCGTTCAACTTGCTTCCACGAAAAAACCTGCTGACATTACTGCACCAAGAAAAAACATCCTTTTTGAAGGTCCTTCGAGGTTATAAGCCATCCTTTTGCAATATCTATAGCCTTTAATTATCTTTTCATTAATGATGAATTTAAGAGGCCCATTGTAATATTTAAGCGACCTAAAGGAGATGTTTTAGTTTTCGACAGGCATGTGGAAATGAAGGTATAAGCAGACATAATCAGTACTTTAGTAAGAAAATGGTTGACAACCTTTGTGCATTGGCAAGCCTGATGATGAACTAACAAAGCAACATTGAATAGTCAAGTAATAACTTAGGGTTAATTAATTAACAAGCATACATTAGTGGGAACAAAAAAGTACGTAGTTGCGTAAGGTAACATAAGTCAACATTATTTTGCCTAATACAAGCAGACAAAATCTCAATTTTTTTCTCGTTTTGATGCTCTTCTTGTCTCTCACTCTAAACAACTAAACTTTACGTTCTAATTTTCAGTTACCAGTGAGATATAATCCAATAATTTTCAAGGGGTTAATGTTAATGTCCTTTCAAAATACTTTCTTGAATATTTAGAAGGAAGAATAAAGACATTTGAGAAGAATGGTTTGTTTTAATCAAACTTTACTAAGTATTGGATGACTTGCAGTTCTGTTTTATTAGTGTTGGTGTTTGCTCCAATTTGCATGCAGGTATTTTTGAGAAGAACCAATCTGTCAAGGAGAATAACAGTAATGTCTCAAGTTCTTATCTTGTGATGTTAAATTCAAGGCTAAATATTGTGTTTGTACGGGATGTCGGTGAAACCCATTTTAGATTTAGTCAAAATTGATTTTTGTTGAGCATTAATTTTTCTTATCCTCTTATTATCTAGCTTGTTTCAGTATCGAAAAGCCTATTCACTGACCATTTATTGTTTTTATGAAACTTCATAGTTTTATTTTTGTTGTTTTAGAATAAACATCTTATTATTCTGGGTTTAGATGAAGCCTATCTAATTTTATTTGTCATTATTGAAATCCACCAAAGTTCTGAATTAATTATGAAGAAATTTCACTTTATTGTTTCTGTTGGCTTTTACTTTTTGATGTTCTTTTTACCTCTATGTATGGTTCTGTCTACCTGGAAAAGCTTATCCACTAGACCCATTTAAGGTGTAGGTGAAACTACTTTATTTGTAATTTTAAATTGAATTATAAACAAAATATCAAATCACTTTCTTTAAGATTTTTTTCCAACTTATTTAATTAGTTGGTTATATTTTGTCTACAAAGGCAAACATCAAGGAGGACATAATTGAAAAAATTAAGAGCAAACTTGTTTTCACGATATCATAGTTTTAAAAAAGTTTCTCCTGCGGCCATCAACAACGTACCTTAACTGAGATTTCACAGATATCTGCGACGGTCATATCAAGAAATTTCTCTCCTAATTCGCCTATTAATGTTGCAACAGCTGATCCACTACCATCTGTCATTACAACCTTAAAGTGTGCTCTAATAGCAACAAAAAAAAAAGAAGAAACACAATTAACACTAAGAACCCCACAAGAAAAATAATTGTTAGTCACAATCGACTTGCCTGGTTAATTCTTAGAAAAAAATGAAAATACTCTCCATAAACTCAAAAGAATGAAGTTTTAGAAACACGAAACTGTTCAATTCTCCCTTTTTCTGTTCTGGAGTGTAACAAACTTCAAGGGAAAAACGTTTCTTTAACATGAAAGAGCAAATCTACCATATTGAGATTTACAGGCAGAAGCATTCATAAACTAAATGTTTCATGATGTACTACCAAAGCTAGAACATGATTTAAGAATCCAGTAAATTAACTCATCTCTTTGATTTACATTAGCAATTAATTTGCGTTATTTGATTTTCATAAAGCCAATGATTGAAGAAACCTTTTTTGTTTGAAGATGTATAACAAACATATTTTATTAGGTTTGGACTCGAAGTCAAAATATCTGGGTGTTAACATCACACGTTGTTTGCACCTCTGTGATGACCCAAAAGGTCATCACTTGTCACTTGTTTTAGAAACAAATTTAGTGTTCTGAGGCCCAAAAACCTCCTTTTTACCTCACCTCGATTTGCGTGCGTGTTCCGGACCTATATCCCGAAAGCCTTCCATGTGAAAATATGAGAAATAGAAATTTCTAGAGTTAAAATTTGATTATGGTTAACTTTGGTCAACATTTTAAGCAAACAGACCCGGATCTGTGTTCCGATGATCCCGAGAGGTCCGTAGTAAAATATGGGACTTGGGCGTATGCCCGAAAATGAATTTCGAGGTCCCAAGCCTTGGAAATCAATTTTTGAAAGAAATTGTTTTGCTGAATTATCTAAGAAATAAAGAAAAGAATTAATGTTTGAAACCATTGGTATCGGGCCCGTATTTTGGTTCCGGAGCCCGGTACAAACTTGTTATAGTATTCAAATGATAACTGTGAAATTTGGTGAAAATGGAGTTTATTTGACGTGAGTTGGGCTTCCGGTTGAAGAGTTATGAACTTTAAGTGTTCTTGATGAAAATGATGAGTTTTGAGGTTTAATTCATGGTTTTACATGTTATTTTGATGATGTGATCGCACGAGTAGGTCCATATGATGTTTTTGAGTTAGTATGCATATTTGATTTGGAGTCTCGAGGGCTCGGGTGAGTTTCGGATAGGTTCCGGGGTGTTTTAGACTTAGAACATAGCTTTTGCAGGTCCAGAGAAGTTGCAGATCTCTGAACCAGCCTGTGCGGTCTGCAATGATCTCGTGCGACCGCGGAGGGGACTTTGTGGCCGCACTCGATTTTGTGCGACCGCGGAGGGGACTTCGCGGCCGCACTCGATTTTGTGCGTCCGCGGTGGAGCTCCGCGACCGCAGTCCTTTTTGTGCGGTCCGCAGAGAGGGTCTGAGAGGGGTATATTTAAACGGGATTTTCAGTTATTTTTCACTTTTCAAAACTCTAAAAACGTAAGAGGCGATTTTCCAAACACTCTTTCTTCTCCAAAATATTAGTAAGTGATTTCTAACTCATTTGCTTTACTCCTTAACTTCTTTTTACAAGATTTCATCCTAGAATCTAGGGTTTTCATGGTGGAATTGGGAATTTTGGGTAAAACCTAAGAATATTGAAATTTGGGGATTTAGACCTCAAATTGAGGTCGGATTCCAAAACCAATTATATATCCGGACTCGGCGGTAAATGGGTAATCGGGTTTTGGTCCGAACTTCGGGTTTGGACCAAGCGGGCCCGATGTCGATATTTGACTTTTTGGGAAAAACTTTAGAAAACTTATTTTCATGCATTAGAATTTATTCATTTAGCATTTATTGATATAATTAAGTAACTTGTGGCTAGATACGACCGAGTTGGTGGTGGAATCAAGAGGTAAAGCGATAGTTGAGGCTTGAATTGTGTTCGTGGCATCGAGGTGAGTGTTTGGTCTAACCTTAGCTTGAGGGATTAGGAGTTGTGTCCTATTTGCTATGTGTTATTTGTTGAGTACGACGTATAGGCGTGGTGACGAGTATCTATACGTTGGTGTCAAGCATGCCCGTGAGTCTTATGTTATGATTAATGTGACTCCATTTATATTGTCATGTTTAATGTGATGATTGCTATTGTTGAGCAAGGTTTGTGAAAAGAATATTGGTATTTGAACAGTGAAGAGTGTTTGCTCAAGTTGTAAAGTGATGTGTGGAAGTATAATCGGCAATTGAACCTTATAGAGCATTGGCTCAAATTGTGAATCGAATTGTGAAGTAAATATGAAAAAGAGAAAAGGATTATGATATTGATCCCTTGCCGAGATGTTGTTGCTTTTAATATTGTTCCTTTGCCGGGATTTTGTTTTCTTGATATTGTTCCCTTGCCGGAATTTTTATTATGATTTTATTGTGATTCTATTTAATTCCTTGCCCTTATTTTTTGTGATTGTTGTTTGGGTGAGGAAGAGTGTTAAAGCATGAAGGGTGATGTCGTGCATTATTTTGGTGAGAGAGTGTTAAAGCACGAAGGGTGATGCCGTGTATGATTTTGTGAGGAAGCGTGTAAAAGCACGAAGGGTGATGTCGTGCCGCACGATGTACAATTCCGTGCCGATTATATTGATATTTATGGTGAGGACGAGAGTAAAAGCACGAAGGGTGATGCCGTGCAGCTTATATTGATTCTTATGGTGAGGACGAGAGTAAAAGCACGAAGGTTGATGCCGTGCATTTGTTTGATTTATGATTCTTGTTGAAAATTGAGTTATGGTGTTCCTTATATTTACTTGTTGTTCTCCTGTTATCATTTGATATTTCCCCGCAGCATGTTTCCCCTCCCATCTTTGACTGTACATTTCTGCTTTTATTTTTCCGCTGTATATGATCTAGTTGTACAGGTTTATTTGATAGTCTGGTCCTAGCCTCGTCACTACTTCTCCGGAGTTAGGCTAGGAACTTACCAACACATGGGGTCGGTTGTGTTGATACTACACTCTACACTCTTTTATGCAGATCCCAGTGCTGTAGATTTCGGACCGCAGTGAGATTGCTGCTTCTTGTTCATCAGGCGACCCGAGGTAGTCCTGCAGGCGTCCGCAGGCCTTGGCATCTCCTTCTATCTATTATTCATGTTTCTTTCATGTATTTCCAGAGACAGTATTGTGTTATTTCTTTCAGACCTTTATTTGTAGTACTCATAGACAGTCTATGAAGTTGTGACACCAGTCTTGGGTAGATTTGTTATGGATTGGTATTAGTAGTATTATTAAAACTTTGTAATTCAGTCTTCCGCTTATTAAATTCTGTTATTTATTAAATGCTGATTCTTAAATGATAACGGATTAAAAATGAAAATAAGGTAAATAATTTAATTGGTTGGCTTGCCTAACTCTTATTAGTAGGCGCCATCACGTCACGACAAGCTCGCACAATGTATAATTTTCGACGAATGAGTTCTGTATTGCTGCCCGCAGTGGAAACACAGTAATTCATTAAAATCTTGGTCATCAGCCGGCAGTGATAATTTACCTTCCACGTAAAAGAGTTGTATCTGTGAAAGAGAGGGATTGAAGTAGATTTATTGAGTTGGGATAAAAATACTAAAGTACTCTATATGTACACCTATTAGCATGGATGAAATACACCTACATGAGGTTGTGACTGGATATCACCAATTGGGACAGTATCATTGTGTTCTGTCGCAAGCACAAGAGACGAATCAACAACCTGCTGACTATATCTCATCAATCTTGGTCGGTTGTCTCTGACCCTGTGCATGCATAGAGGCATTTCAATGGCAACAAAATATCAGGTAGATTTAAAACGAGACGAAAAGGTTGTGACAAAATTTAAAAGCGTAGGAAAAAGTAGGAATAGGTTGTTTCAGTGACAAATTATTGCGCAGATTACACCAATAACACGGAAAATTAATAGAAAGTACCAAAAAAACTTTTAGCTGACCACAATTGCAATGCATATAACACAATTTTTCAGCTGGCCACAGCTCCAACATATAGTGCATATGTGGTATGCGTACATATAGTGTAGACACTTTTTAAGAATACATATAAGAAACTTTGATTATTAGCCTCAGTGACTGCAGCAGTTCCTGTTGAAAGAATAAGCAAATTTTGCACAAATTTAGTCAGCATTGAAAAACGATATCACCTTATTTGTAAGATTGTAGAGTAGATATCCCCAACAACCAGCGTGCTACAGTGCTATTTCATAGCTGATCAAAGGGATAACAGTACATATTGGAAGCTCATAGAAGTACTGGTTGTTCTTACCAATATTACATATACCATACAAAAATACTCACTGAATATAAGGGAAAAGTCACACATCCCCAAGAGTTGTTCAGCAAATTATTTCGGTGAGAAAATTTGCATATAAACTCATAAAGTTATATTGTAAAATGAGATGCAATGTACTTCAAAACCATTTCAATGAAAATACATAGATACCAAGTTGTTATAAACTTGTAATTAACTGAAAGAAAAAATTTCAAACTTATAGCCCGCTAAGTATGTCCCATTTTTTGGGAAAGAAGGGAAACACCGTAGTAGGTCATGAGTTTAAGCCGTGAAAATAGCCACTTTGTGAAATGCAGGATAAGATTGCGTATGATAGACTGTTAGAAAATATAACAGAATGTAGGGACGAAATAATTAGGCTTTGATAGTGTAGTCACTGTCCTTAAGGAATTTAAGCCTCCCAATTTCGTTGGTGCAGGGATTATGGCAGAATTCCTCCAGGATTTTACAAAGCCTCTGAAATTCGAGCACCAGCAATTAGCTCGAATTTCCACTTGAACAAATTTGGTGAATTGAAGATAGCAGAAAAGAAGAAGATACTTTGTTGCTTTTCTGATGATTTTTGTTTTGGAGAAGAAAAGGGTATTTATAAACCCTTTAGGTGTCTGTTAGAACTAACAGACTCAACCTTTGCCAATAGATACCTTTTAATACCAAAAGTCACCTCTTTTCAAACCCTTTAGGTGTCTCTTAGGACTAACAGACTCAACCTTTGCCAATAGGCACCTTTTAAAACAAAAGTTACCTCTTTTCAAATACTCCCATCAAAACACTAACTAATATAATAATCCCCCACTTAGTTAGTGATTGATGTTGTTTATAAGATTCATGCGTATAGTAGGTATCTTTCGATTTAAACCTACTACTTGTATAAACTATTCAAGACCTTGTCGAAATTGATGGTTAGATTAAGTTCCATTAAACCACAATGCCTATTTGAAAAGACAGAAAAGATTTATACACATAAATCGTACCAACTTCACAATTTGTTCAGCGTGAGCTTTAGCACCCAATTATGGCCTTGTGCTACTTCCTGAATTCATAAACACTTATCAAGTTTTGTTTCCCAAACTTTGATCAAAGCGGCACCACTTCTTGTGTTTACATAGGTGAAGATTTAACCAAATCCTTAACACGGACTTCTTTAGTTCCTAAACCGAACTCTGCTTCTTCACTAAGAGTATTTTTTTATACTCATCCTCCTTTTCTAGGTACTAATTTCCAGTACCTGCTATCCGTCACAACTATAACTTGTTATTACCTTTTAAACCTTTAATATTGTTGAACAATAAGAAAGGTAAGGTTCCCGTTACTAGTGACAAATTTAAATTACCTTAGACCCATAGCACCTATCATATCCCTCGCGAGTCCTTTAGTGAATGGGTCAGCAGGGTTGTCTTTAGACTTGATGTACACAACAGTAATAATTCCATCCGAAATTAATTGTCTTATGTACTCATGTCTTATAGCAATATGTCTAGATTTTCCATTGTATATTTTGCTAAATGCCTTAGACACAGTTGCTTCACTATCATAGTGCAAGAGAACAACTGGCATTGGTTGTGGCCACAACTTTATATCTAACAACAGATTTCTCAGCCATTCTGCTTCTCTTCCTGCAGCTGCTAAAGCAATAAACTCAGATTCCATTGTGGAATGAGTAATACACGTCTGTTTCTTAGAAGCCCACGAAATTGCTCCTCCACCTAAAGTGAATATCCACCCAGACGTTGACTTGTTATCACCAACACTAGTTATCCAACTAGCATCACAATATCCTTCTAACACTGAAGGAAATCTGTTATAATACAAGGCAAAAGTTTTTGTCTTTTTCAGATAACCAAGTACCCTCACTATACCTTTCCAGTGATCACCACTTGGATTGTGAGTATACCTTGACAATTTACAAACTGCAAAGGCAATATCTGGCCTAGTACAATGCATAGCATACATTAAACTACCAATTGCACTAGCATAGTCTAATTGACTAACAGATCTCCCGGGGTTCTCAACCATCTTGCTAGAAGCATCAAACGGAGTATTAAATTCTTTAATACCCAAATGATTAAATTTGGAAAGAACCTTGTCAATATAATGAGACTGACATAAGGCAAAACCCCTACTATGTCTTTTAACTTTAACACCTAAGATAGCATCAACTTCTCCCAAATCTTTCATTTTAAATTGAGAAGTTAAATACTTCTTAGTTTCATTTATGCCTTGCATGTTAGTTCCTATGATTAGCATGCCATCAACATAAAGACATACTATCACTCCATAGTCCTTTATGAATTTGGAATAAATGCATTTATCTGCTCCGTTATGTTTAAAACCATTTGATAATATAACACTATCAAAATTTTCATGCCATTGTTTTGGAGCTTGTTTTAATCTATATAAGGACTTAACTAATTTACAAACTTTCTTCTCATTTCCAGGAAGCACAAACCCTTCGGGTTGCTCCATATAAACTTCTTCATCAAGATCACCATTTAAGAATGCCGTCTTAACATCCATTTGATGGACATTTAGATTATATATTGATGCCAAATCAAATAATACTCTTATTGAGGTAATCCTGGCCACATGAGCATATGTGTCAAAATAATCTACTCCTGCCTTTTGTCTAAATCCCTTGGCTACTAGTCTAGCTTTAAATGTTTGTAGAGAACCATCAGTATTGTATTTTCTTCTAAAAACTCATTTACACCCAATAGGTTTAGTATTAGAAGGTAAATCTGCCAATACCCATGTACCATTTGATAAAAGAGAATCCATTTCATCATTTACTGCTTCTTTCCAGAAAGAAGAATCCCGCGAAGCCATAGCCACTATAGGTTTTAGGATCCTCTTCTAAATTTAAAATAATGGGTATTTTATTTAATACTTCATCTCTACTTCCTTCTACCAAAAAGACTAGTGCTTGAGAAGAAATAAAATCAAAACCTATATTTTTTTCTTTTCTAACTCTTTGACTTTTTCTTGGTTCTACAGGAGATTCAATTGTCTTTCTTTTATTGTTAGAAGAAGAACTAGGTTCTGCACAATTTTCTTGAGTTACTACATTATCACGAATGCATGTTGCATTACCATCTTGTTTAGTAATTTCTGTGTCCTCATGTGAATTATTAGAGTCACCAATGAACTTTGTTTCCAAGAACTCAACATCTTTAGATTCCACAATATACTTAGACTCAAAGTCCAATAATCTGTATGCCTTTGAGTTCTCAGCATATCCTACAAATATGCTTTTAATTCCTCTAGGTCCTAACTTAGTCCTTTTAGGATCTGGAATTCTATAATAGGCTAAACAGCCCCATACCCTTAAGAAATTTAGGTTAGGCTTTCTTCCTTTACATAATTCATATGGTGAAACCTTAAATTTCTTTGAAGGAACTCTATTATGCACAAAACAAGCCGTTAACAAAGCTTCCCCCCACAAATTCGTTGGTAACTTTGCATGTAAAAGCATGGCATTAACCATATCTACCAACGGTCTATTTTTTCTTTCAGCAAGACCATTTTTTTATGGGGTATACGGTGCACTAACTTGGTGAATCAAACCATTTTCTTCACAAAATACAGAAAATTCATTGGAAAGATATTCGCCTCCTCGATCACTACATAGGATTTTAATCTTCTTTTCCAATTAATTTTCAACTAATGTTTTGTAACTCTTAAACATATCAAATGTTTGATCTTTTGTTTTCATTAAGTAAACATGTGTATATCTAGAATGATCATCTATAAAAGTAAAAAAGTATCTATTTCCACCTCTAGTTAAATGACCATTCAATTCACATATATCGGAATGCACAAGTTCAAGTAGATTACTTGTTCCTTCATTCTTTGGAAAAGATTTCTTAGTCACTTAGCTTGTATGCAAATTTCACATTTTTTATCATTATTCTCAACAGCAGGAATTAATTTATTTTTAGACATAAACTTAACATATCGAAAATTAACATGTGAAAGTCTAGCATGCCATAAATTAATAGATGACTCAATCATATAAGCAGAAACTTCATCTTTATTAATACTTAATTTGAACATGCCCTCACAAGAGTAGCCTTGTCCTACAAATACACCATTCTTAGAGAAAATAATATTTTCTGCCTCTATAACAGTTTTGAGGCCTTTCTTACTTAATACACTTGCAGAAATTAAATTCTTCCTAACATCAGGTACATGATGAACATTAATTAAAATCAACTTCTTTCCCGAAGTGAATTGTAGTTCAACTGTTCCTTTTCCAAAGACCTTGGCGGTGTCATGATTTCCCATTAAGACCTTTTCATCACTTGTTGCAACTTCATAATGTTTGAAGAAACTCTTGTCATTGCATACATGAACAGTAGCACCGGAATCATACCACCAATCTGCAGATTTCATAGTTGCTGCCATGTTGCATTCAGTTTCCATACTCAGATTCAAGTTGGTAAAAGCAGAAATCATACCAACAATATCCGAAGAAGAAGCTTGTTGTTGTTCAACATTATTCACCCTCTTCTGTCCAGCATTTTCTTCATTTTTCTGTTTCTTACGAAACCTGCAATCTCTCTTAAAATGACCCATTTTTGCGCAAGTATAACATGGACCTTTCTTAATGTTAGAAGAATTTTTCTTTGGAGCAGCCTCAAACTTTCTCTTCTTTCCAGCCTTGTTTCCAGATTTTCCCAAGTTGTTTGCCTTACTAGACTCAACATAATTCACCTTTGAACTAGTTTTCGCAGCATATTTATTTTCACATTTTCGTGACTCTTCTTCAATCCGAATATGCTTTGTCAACTGGTCCACATTAAAGTCTTCGGAAGAATGTAATAATTTCTTCCTATAATCATTCCAAGTGGCTGGTAATTTTGCAAGTATAGCAGCCACTTGAAGAGATTCAGAAACATCGACTTTAAAATCTTTGAGTCTAGATATCAAAACCAGCAACTCATCAACCTGTTCCATGACAGATTTCCCATCTATCATTTGAAATTCAAAAAATTTCATTCCAAGGAATCTGTCCGTTCCTTGCTTCACAGCAGTATATTTCTGTTCCAAGGCTTTCCAGATTTCTTGTGGTGATTTGTGAGGACGGAACAAATCATATAAACGATCAGAAAGTGAGTTTAAAATAAAACCTCTACAGCGCACCTCATCATCTTCACGTTTTTTGCGTGCCGCCTTAATTTCGTCAGAGTCTTCAGCAGTAGGTTCTGGCGTTGCAGTAAGATCGGAACTCACCAGATATGCTATTCCCAACTCCGTGAGAAAGAACAGCAATTTGCCTTTCCATCGGGTGAAATTTGAGCCATCAAATCGATCCAGTTTGAACACTTCGTACATCTTGTTGAAATCAGAATCACTACCAGAAGCCTCCATTGCAGTGTTGTTAAATTTCTTAAGATTGTTAGAAAATATAACAGAATATAGGGACGAAATAATTAGGCTTTGATAGTGTAGTCATTGTCCTTAAGGAATTTAAGCCTCCCAATTTCGTTGCTGCAGGGATTATGGCAGAATTCCTCCAGGATTTTACAAAGCCTCTGAAATTCGAGCACCAGCAATTAACTCGAATTTTCACTTGAACAAATTTGGTGAATTGAAGATAGCAGAAAAGAAGAAGATACTTTGTTGCTTTTTTGATGATTTTTGTTTTGGAGAAGAAAAGGGTATTTATTTATAAACCCTTTAGGTGTCTGTTAGGACTAACAGACTCAACCTTTGCCAATAGGCACTTTTTAATACCAAAAGTCACCTCTTTTCAAACCCTTTAGGTGTCTCTTAGGACTAACAGACTCAACCTTTGCCAATAGGCACCTTTTAAAACAAAAGTCACCTCTTTTCAAATACTCTCATCAAAACACTAACTAATATAATATAGACTACCTTTGTGGTCTGATCCTTTCCCGAACCTCGCTTATATTGGGAACTTATTGCACCGGACTATTTTTTTTCTTTCATGGAAGAGTTTAATTTGGCTAATCTAATACATATAATTCGAGGGAATGAGGAGAAGGAAAAGCTTAAAAGTCCAACGTTCAATTTCAAGCATCCAAAAGGAGAGGAGGATTTGAATATATATCTTTTGGTTTCTTATGGTAACTACTGTGAAGCCTAAGTAGCCAACCCACCAAATTAAAGGATGGCACTTACACTCAACTACTACAAGCAGTGGCGGAGGCAGGATCTCCACAAAGGGGGTTTAAAATTTTTTTTTTGTAGCTAGTGGGAATTGAACCCATGACCTTATGTAGATTTGAAACCCCTTGACCACTAAACTACACTTTTGGGTTGTGTTAAGAATGTTCAAAACTTAATATATAGAGATAAAAAATAGATTTTGCCTTATATATACAGTGTAATTTTTCTGCGAAAGATGTTCGGATGCGCCCCTAAATCCGCCCCTGACTACGAGTAAGTAAGTAGGCGTAGCCTGCAGATTGACGAGATGATTTGATATAAAGCCTGCCTGCTGATATTAATATAAACTACTACTTTTTGGTATATCAAAATCCGAGCATGACGCATCATTTAGATCTTAAGAGCAGAGTCCGAAATCAAAATGTTGCTATTTTGGACTCAAAACACATAAATAGGTGTAAAAAAAAGGTAACAAAAATATATATAGCGCCAGAAATAGTGGCGCTATATATAAACGGTAACTGGACCGTTTATGTATAGCGCCACTATTTCTGGCGTTATACACTGTCAGAGTGATATAGCGCCACTATTTCTGGCGTTATACACTGACAGTGATATAGCGCCAGAAATAGTGGCGTTATATCCCTCCCCAAAAAACCCTCCATCTTCTTCTTCCCCCGTCTTCTTCCTCCATTATTCTAATCCCCCTTCCTAAAATTGGTCCCCCCTCTGTCCGCCACTAAAAAAAATAAAAAAATTTTGGGTCCCCCCGGCACATAGAACTTGAAGAACGTAGGTCCCACACTCGAGTAGAGCTTCTTGTTATTGTTGATTCACGCTTTCGGAGTCAAATTTTCGATCTATTTGCTTTCCGAAAATTCTAAATCGAGGTATTTCGATTTATTTTAAGTTGAAACTTTTATAATAATGCATATTATTTGATTTGTATGTGTTCTATTTCGGTTGGTGGTTTTATTTTCGAAATTAGCATCTTAAATTTATCCGGATTTAATTTTACTGTTTTATGTAAAAATATAAATTTGTCTGTCAATATTCTCATTTATATATATGTGCTTTCATGCCGTTTTGTGTTTTATTTGCAATTAAATTTATTTGTTATTTATGTTTAGTTTAGATTATTTTTTAGCGTAGTAAAATCTAGACCTTTTTAGCGTAGTAAAACGTAGACCCTTTTAGCGTAGTAAAATTTAGAGCCTTGTAGCGTAGTAATGTGTAGTATTTTAGCTTAGAAATCCTTTTGTTTTAGTATCTATTACTGGTATTTCGATCCTCAAAATATCGAGCCCGGAATCCATACGTAAGTAATTTGTACAATTAAGTTATTAAAAAATAATGAATTTAAATTATAAGAAAATAACATAATTATTAATGATAATTTTGTTGCCACTGGGCCTCAAAATAAT
>NW_017677997.1:0-5739 GCF_001879085.1 Nicotiana attenuata
AGATGCATCGTGATTTGAGGTAGCGACTACTGGTGCGGGGGATGAAAAAGGACATAGTGAAGTATGTGACTAAGTGTTTGAATTGCCAGCAGGTCAAGTATGAACATCAGAGACCAGGCGGCCTACTTCAGCGGATGCCTATACCAGCATGGAAGTGGGAGCGCATTACCATGGATTTTGTAGTTGGGTTGCCGCGGACTTTGCGGAAGGTTGATTCGGTGTGGGTCATTGTGGATAGATTGACCAAGTCGGCCCATTTCATTCCAGTGGCGACTACTTATACAGCAGAGAGGTATGCTCAAATCTATATTCGGGAGATAGTCCGATTGCATGGTGTGCCGGTGTCCATCATATCAGACAGAGGCCCTCAGTTCACTTCCCATTTCTGGAGAGCCGTGCAGAGTGAGTTGGGGACTCGTGTAGAGCTTAGCACAGCATTCCATCCTCAGACCGACGGACAGTCGGAGCGGACGGTGCAGATTTTGGAGGATATGCTAAGAGCATGTGCGATTGATTTTGGAGGGCAGTGGGATCAGTTCTTGCCTCTAGCAGAGTTCGCATACAACAACAACTATCAGTCCAGCATAGAGATGGCCCCGTACGAGGCTTTATATGGCAGACATTGTCGTTCTCCTATCGGGTGGTTTGAGCCTGGTGAGGCTAAGGTACTTGGCACCGATCTGATACAGGATGCCTTTGATAAGGTAAAGTTGATTCAGGAGAGGCTTCGCACAGCTCAGTCCAGACAAAAGAGCTACGCGGATCAGAAGGCACGGGATGTATCATTTATGGTGGGCGAGAAGGTTCTCTTGAAAGTCTCGCCCATGAAGGGCATTATGAGGTTGGACTTCAGCCGACCTATCCCACGTGTTGGACTTCAGCACCATTCAGCTAGATGAGAGCTTGGGCTATGAGGAGGATCCAGTTGCTATTATTGATAGACAGGATCGCCAGCTGAGGTCCAAGAAGATTTCTGCGGTGAGAGTTCAGTGGAGGGGCCAACCGGTCGAGGAGGTGACCTGGGAGTCTGAGGAGGACATGCGGAGCAGAGATCCCCGCTTATTCAGCAGTCCAGGTACTTTTCTATGTCCGTTCGAGGACGAACGTTTGTTTAAGAGGTGGAGAATGTAACGACCCGACCGGTCGTTTTGCCTTTTAGAACCCCGTTCCCCTAAATAAAGCCTCCCGTACTTGCTTTAACTAATCTACGACTTGAGGGGGCGATTGGTTCGGGGATTGGAAGGGTTTTGAGTAAAAATATGCCCATTTGCTTCTTTAGGATTTCTTAAAAAGACCAAGTTTGACTTCGGTCAACATTTTGGGAAAACGGGCCCGGATTCGTCATTTGACAATTTTTGAGGGTCCGTGGGAAAATATGGGACCTGGGCGTGTGTCCGGAATCGAATTCCGAGATCCCTAGCCCGAGTAATGAATTTTTATCTAAAATTGTTTAATTGAAGCTTTAAGGAATTAAAGAAACTAAGTAATCATTGATTCCCTAGGTATCGGGCTCGGATTTTGGTACCGAAGCTTGGTACATGTCCGTAATGTCGTTTAAACTTGCCCGTAAATTTTGTGTCAATTTGGTGTCACAGTGCCGCAGAAGCGGAAATCGCTGGGGGCAGAGAGTTCATTTAATCCGAACTCCAAGTCATTCATTCCATATACAACTCCATACTAGGGCGATTTTGGTGCTTCCAGAGAGAGGGTTTCAGCATAGCATTGTAAGGTAAGTAATCCCCATTCATCCTTCGTTTAAATACATGTATATTAGGTAGATTAAACACTAAAAATTAGGTAAAATCAAAGGGTTATAGGTAGACTTAGGGTTTTAATAAAACGAAGATTTAATCATGTAATTTGTTATGAAATGGGCTAGAATTTATATATTATTGATCCTTAGGTTGTAGAGAACGATTTTCTTCGAAAAATATCGGAATCCGGGCACGTGGTCCCGTGGTCGGAATTTAGGAAACTTGTGGGAAAGGTTGGGAAATTACTTAAATAGTTAGAATTCGGCCTTTTAAGCCTTTATTGACTAGTTCTTACCTATTTTAACTAGTTTGCGATCGTTCGGCTTCGAATTAAGAGCTTGGGCTTGTTCTTGATATTGGGAGCGCGCTTTGGAGCGAGGTGAGTCTCCTTTCTAACCTTGTGAGAGGGAACTGTCCCCATAGGATTAATAATTGAGTAATTATTGCTAAATGCAGGGGCTACGCACGTGCTAGGTGACGAGAGTCCGTGCGTAGCTACTACTATGTTAATGGTCCGGGTAGTTTAGGACCCACATCATGCTTATTTTACATGACTCTCTATATTATCTTGTTACTATGAGCACCTAGGATATGCTAGAGATTTAAAAAGGGATTAAGGACGTACTTGTATAATTGTTGAAAGTCTTACTTGGCATTATGACTGTTGATGTGCCTTGTGTGTATACTTGATATTTCTACGTATTTGTGGATCGGGCCGATCGCCTCGGTATGAATAGATGCATCTATAGGTGCACCGTCGACCCTCGGCAAGTGCACAGTTTATTTCTGTTGGATCGGGCCGTCGCCTCGGCATATTTGCGCATGCTTATATAGCTTTGCCTGAGAGTGTTAAATATTAGAACTGTTTCTTTTTTTCATAACTCGAAAGGAATTGATAATTGTAACTGAAGTAACTGATTAATCGGAATCTTAGCGAGAATATGACTTATATGCCTTGTTGTAAACTGTTGCCTATTAAAGAGTTCTCATTGTTAAACTTATACTTATAATATTATCTGACCCTAGTGAGTATCAAGTCGACCTCTCGTCTCTACTTCTTCGAGATTAGGCGGGATACTTACTGGGTACATATTGTTTATGTACTCATGCTACGCTTCTGTACTTAAATGTACAGGGTCTGAGGCAGGTGGATCCGGTTATTTCTCTGGTGCGCATTCGTGAGCAGACTTGGACTTCTACGGTGAGCTGCTTTCCTTCCATGTCGATCCGCAGCCGAAGAAGTCTTTCTTTGTATTGTTATTTTCTGTCTATTCTGATCCAGACAGTAGGATAGTGTGGTATTCTTTTGGGTTGTGTTTTCTACTAGTTGCCCGTAGCTTGTGACACCAGGTTCTGGCACACACTTTGATAGACGATTATTTTGGGGTTGTGTAATTATTTTATTATAGTATTTATCTCTCCTGGCTTTAAATTCCAAGTTGAGTGTTTATTCCACTTATTCTAATTAAAAACAGTATGATTATTTTAGTAATATTTTCGCAATGGCTTGCCTGACAAGGGTGTCAGGCGCCCTCATGACCTATTGTGAAAATGGGTCGTGACATAATATATTATGTTCTGAAAGTTATGTAGCTTACTTGCAGTTCAACTATGATTTTTCTGTTACTCTTCTAAATCTTAGATTGGGATATTTTGTAATATCAATTTACATAAACTATATGCTAATTTAACTGCTTTAGCGTTATTTGATATTTATGCTACTATTGAAAAATAATTGGTTTTAATGTGCATAAAATTTAACGCAAAATAGAAATAGAATCATAAAAAGCTTATCAATCCTCAATTTTAATAGTAGGTACATTGTGGTTGGATTAAAATGCGTTACTGCATTAGCTATCCTTATTATTGGTCTAAGTAATTCTTTTAAATCTTCTGTTAAATAAAAAATTTAAAATTATGAATGTCTTATATGATTTTAGTGCCTTTTGATATTAGACCACGTGTTCGCACTTGATTTTCAGGTACTCGCAATGGAAACTGAAATTGAATAATCAAATGAATGCGTGCTACTTAATAGTTTGAGAAGATCCGACTCTCAGTGGATAATAAAGGTCTTACTTATTCAATGTGGAGTAGCTAAAGAATTTAAAAATAAAACAAATCAAGGCCTTCGATGGACTCTGATATTTGTAGATGAGGAGGTAATGTTATTTTATTTTTGTATTATATTCGATATTTTTCGTATTATGTTCAATCATGATATTAAATTATGATAAAACTTTACAGGGAACAAAAATGCAAGCTATACTTTTCACTGATCAAGTGAATATGTGGAAGGAACATTTAGAATAAGGCAGTATCTATTACATCATTAACGGCCGCATAAATGATCGCAAACCTAATTTTCAAGCAAAGACACAGCATATAAGTAAAATTAACCTAGCTAAACAGTGAAAGCCGTATTTAACATAAACGGCAGTTTTTGGTCTTTTCAAAAAGAAATTATTAGTACTTCATCTTCAGATTATTAACTACAGTACTACGTTGTTTCACAAATATGAATACGATCAAGGTTGGGCCAGTGGGAGGAAAGAATGGAACTGTTTGGGATGAAAAGGGAAGAGGTGAAATAGCCAAGATTTTTCTTTTCAATGGTCCAGATTTTGTTTTGTCACTTCAATTCCTCTACGTTGAGAATGGTCAATTTGTTTTGTCTGACAGATATGGTGCTGATCATAACTATACCTTTGCTACGGTACGTGTCCTTTGATTTGAGATTTAAAGTAATTTTTGAAACAATTTTTGAACTATCTTTTATCACTTCAATGAAACTTATATTATATCAAAGGGATATATATACAGTGGCGGAGGCAGAATTGCCGTCAAAGGCAGTGGCGGAGCCACATTGAACTAAGGGGTGTCGCCGGAAAATTACACTATATTGCTAGATAATTTTTATTTATTTATGTATATTAACTATACGTTGAATTCCCTTGATTTTCAATGTATCTAATAATTTATATTTTGACATCTCTTGATGAAATTTCTGTCTCCGCCCCTGGCCAAGGGGGTTCAAAAAAGAAAAAGGTTAGAAAGGTTGTAGCTCGTGGAAATAGAACCAATAACCTTACAAAAGTTTTGAACACCCTTGACTATTAAGCTATGGTTTTGGGATGTGTCAAAGGGATTCAAAACATAATACTTAGAGGTAAAAAAAATAGATTTTACCTTTTATATACAGTATAATTTTTAGGCGAAGGGGTTCGAGTGAACACCTTTCTGCCCCTAAATCTATACTATATTAAAAGCACGAAGGCCCTTAGCGAAATGTCGTTCGCCTTTTTTGTCCCCTTTAAAATAGAGTTCACAATAGACAAAATAGTCATTTGGTTATTCTCCTAATATTTAAGATTTTAAAAAATACTATCAGATAAGCGATAAAGGAGTTTGAATCACAATCAACGATTAAGACTTCAACAACTCTAATGAAAATATCAAACTCTCATACGGCAAACTAAAAAGAACATAAAAGAGAATTCAAAGCAAGAGTCTTTACAAGTTAAAGCAACAACCAATAATAAAAGATAACAAGTTAAAAGACAACAAGATTGACTCTTAAAGCAATAACTAAATTTTTAACCAACGTAGAAACTAACCCTAATGTCATGAAAATTGGTACAGTTTCTAATGCCCTTTAATAGGGATATCATTAATAATAAGTTTTCTACTTATTCACTTGAGAGTTTTCTTTTTTGAACCCACCCAAAATTTGACTTTTCTTTTAATAGGAATATTAAATGTTTCCTAATTTTGTGATGGATATTAATTGAAGAAGTTGTTTTTCACTTATTCACTTCTTCTTTCTCCTTTTTTTGGTCATACGGTAGTTTATTTTTTCTTCCCAAAAATATTTTATTGATATTTACAGTTTTATCCAGCTTAAAATGCACTTACAAAGGGTAAAAAAGACGAACGACATTTCGCTACAATATTAAAGAATATTAATCATATCGAATTGTGGTCT
>NW_017677997.1:5759-10972 GCF_001879085.1 Nicotiana attenuata
AACAAATCAAGGCCTTCGATGGACTCTGATATTTGTAGATGAGGAGGTAATGTTATTTTATTTTTGTATTATATTCGATATTTTTCGTATTATGTTCAATCATGATATTAAATTATGATAAAACTTTACAGGGAACAAAAATGCAAGCTATAATTTTCACTGATCAAGTGAATATGTGGAAGGAACATTTAGAACAAGGCAGTATCTATTACATCATTAACGGCCGCATAAATGATCGCAAACCTAATTTTTAATCTGTACACAAAGAATTTGAGATTGTGTTCAGTAATAATACTATAGTCAAGAGATGCAAGAACCCGTTTTCAACCGTTAGCTTCTCAAACAGTTTCATTTCGTTCGAAGAGGCATTCCAATGCACCAATGGAACAATATTTGGTAATTTCTTTAGATTTCTTTGATTAATCTTACATTATGAATAATATTCTACTCCTATTTGCTTAATAATTCTTAGTAGTTATTTACATGTATTTTCTATTAGTATTCTTTTGCAGACACACTTGGTATCTTAGTGAAGTTAATGCTTCCATCGGAGACGGTTACAGGAAACGAAGAGACGCTAATGAATGAAAGGTAAGTTGAATTTAGTTAACTTATTCATTTATTATCAATGCATTAAATGTCGTTAATATAATATTGAATTATAAAACTCAAGTGTGATCGTCAAACTGTAACTTTATAAGGAGAAATAGCAGAAAAAGATGGTGATATGCTCCAAAATATGATATTTTAAAAAACTATTGTGGCGCTATGTGACGTTAAGGGTACAACATACCGAGGTAGTATATCCAAATCCTTTACGCTTACGGTAAATTCTTTATCTTTTTTATTGAACTTAACGTTTTCACTTTTATAATTGTGTAGGTAATTTTGTAATATCTACTACACATGTTAGTAGTGTAATGATAAACCAATCGTTTGAAAAAGCAATTGCTCTACAGAATTGGTAAGATATGTTTTGGACTCGACTTTAAGGAGTTATTGCTAAAATTTGGTTATTACTACGTACTAATTAATTGAAACGCAAGCATAACCGTATGAAATCACAAGACAAAGACATAACACTAATGCCAAGTAGATTGATAAAAAAGGCCAGAAAAGTGAAGATTGGAGACATAATACATGCAGATTCGTTTGACAATACAAAGGTACATTATTCAACTATTTAAAAAATAATTATACTTTGTATAATGTGTCCAATCTAACCAACTTATTTTATGTTTATTTGTAGGACACATATCATAAATTTAATGCGAAAATAAAAGATATCATCAACAAAGACGACCCATGGTATTTATCTTGCAAGAAATGTTATAAGAAAGTGAGCTTGGTAGATAATATTGCAACATATCCTCGTTGTGGCAGCAATGTTGAATATGAAGAAAGGTAAATACAAAAAAGGTTTTGCTGCATTTTCATATATTAAAAAGGATATTTAGAGCTCTAATTATGTACTATTATGTTTTTTTGTAGATATCTTCTAAAACTTGAGTTGTTTGACGAAAAAAGAACATTGTTACATAACACTCTTTGAAGCTATAAAATACTTGCTCGGTTGTGACGTTACAACATATGTACGATCAATTTCTCAGAAGGTTAGTAAGTTCTATGTTGCTTTGTACTACTTCTGTACTAACCCCACTTGCACAATAATGAGACAACAAAACAAAATATTGTTTACGATATTCAACATATTCTTGAAGTTTTATAATCATACTCGTGTCCTCCGTTAGCCCTTGGAAACATTAATCCTTATAATTTGGATAAAGAATCAGGATTATCGTCTCAAAATATATAAGGAATTCCAATTTTTCATCCTCTAAAGCGCTCTTGATTACAACACTATATATACCAAGGATACTTTCCCAATCTGAATGTGTCAACTTACTTGCAATGGAATAATAACTTCTATCTTTAACAAATTTTTCTTTTTCAAAAAATTATTCTTTTTACCTAACCTATTCCTTTTTTGGCGCAGAAAGAAGAATCTAAGTACTATCACAAGTTGGTGTCAAGTAAGGATAAAGAGTTCGCCTTTCTTGTCAAACTTGATCCAAGAATTGGAGGAGGTCGACCTGGAAGAAGTTTGATTGCAGAGGAATTACACGAAGTTGGAAAAGTAGATGCAATCGAAATTGAAGATGACGAGATAAAAGCGGCGAAAACAATCAAGAAGACCAAACAAATTGAAGAAGAGAATGATGCCTCAATAACCCATAAAAGAATTAAAATTGAAAAGGATTAGTGCTTTAGCATTCTTTATTAAATAGTATAACCTTTAGTCCGTTTGATATTCTAGATACTTGTTCATTAGCTAAATTTTAGTTTTGCCTTTAATAAGGAGCAACTTTTGCTGGCATAGCAATTAATAATATTTAGTTCAGAGTTTCTACTTCCTGTGTGTTTCTAATCAATTTCTACTCTTTGTGTTTACTTCAATTAGAATGGGTATTAACAATTTTTTCATATGCCACAGGATATCATTCATTCAATACAAATGGCATAAGGTAGAAATAAATATGATTAATACATTTTGTTCTTTAAAATATTAAGAATTGACACTGAATTAAATAATTTATTATTCACTCTACGTAGACCAACGTAAGGTTGCTTACGCTATTCGGAGGATGAACAAATATATTGAAACAAACACAACAAAGTTAAACGATGGAAACCATAATAGACATGAACAAGAACTTTCAGGTAAATATAAGATAATGACAAATTATCAATATTTGTTTGTATAATCTTTCTCTTTTTTATATCTGTGACTGGTTTTGCTTCTTTGTCTTCGATTCTTTCTCTCTTTTTGTGTGAGTTTTATGTGAGTTGAAACACCGACTTACCTGTTGTGGTTCAACAGTCACCGTGTGAAACAGATAAACTCCTATTACTATCTCAAATTTAGCACACATCCTCTTTCACAGATTCACTTCACGTATTTAGGGACTATATAGTATTGTAATTGGGAGTCTTGAATTCGCCACAACTTTGTAACTTTCATGAATATTAGATTGTTAGTCTGTTTCAAAATTGTACCAAAGTAGAGTCACAAAAACTTCTTCGGCGAACTATAAATAAATCGAAGCCTGCAGACTCAAACGCTGAACTTAAAGGAGAAGCTTAAGAAGGGCTCTGCTGCAGGCTGCTCCAAAGTGATCAATGACGATCCTTCTTATCGTGATGGAGAACTATGCTATATTTAAGCTATACATTGTATCAAACATACATTTAAATAGGCAAACCTGATACTTATGCGTTATTTGCTCAGAAGTCTCAAATCAATCAATTGAAGATATTGACATTGAAGAAAAAAGACCGAGAAAGCAGCCTAAAATAACTTGGCTACTGAAGGCTCTATCGAAACAGTGTGATATTGAAGGTACATGTTGAAATAAATTTGCTTCAAAATTGATTACATTTTATTATTATGACAAGATATCACATTTTATTATCTACAACACATCTGGTTACATAAATTTTGGTGATATTGCATACAAACCATCGATATCAGATATTCACAAGTTGAAAAGTGTTGTTGAATGTATTCATTGTCATGCTATAAGATTTCAGTATGAGACTCCCACATTTTGTTGCGGAAGTGGATCTATCAAATTGGAAAATACTGAAGTTCCAATTCCATTGTACGAGTTACTTATTGCCGAGTCAGAACAAGCGAAAGAGTTCCGCAGAAACATTAGAGCATATAATAGCATATTTGCGTTTACATCTTTCGGTGTTACGCTCGACAAAGAACTGGCATCTTCAAGGAAAGGAGTATACGCATTTAGGGCACAAGGTCAAATATATCACAATCTTCCATCTTTACTCCCGCAGAATGATAATCCTTGTTATTTCCAGTTATACTTTTTTGACACAGACAATGAGTTGTCTAATAGGATTTCAAAACTCCAAGAAGCAAACTTATCGGAGGAAATTGTAGCAAAAATTAGCCAGATAATGGATGAAAATCCTTATGCGCAATTCTTTCGCCGGCTAAGAGATCATCCAACCTTTCAAGATTTACAGATTCGAATTGCTGCCAATGCTACACAAGATCAGCGTGTCTACAACAAACCATCTGTAGATCAAGTTGCTGCAATTTGGATAGATGGAAATAATCCAAATGTACCATTTGATAGAGAGATTATCGTTCATGAACATTCCGGGAACAGACATAGAGTCAAACATTACTATGGTCGTTATGACCCACTTTAATATCCTTTGCTTTTTCCAAATGGAGAAGTAGGTTGGCACCAAGGAATACGAAAACAGCTTCAACCGAACAAAGCCACAACTACAACTGAAGCTGCAATTCACAACCATGATATCCCGACATTCTCGTCTGCTAATGAGGTGTTTGACGAGAGGATCAAGGTAATGTACTTCAACAAATGACTAAATTTCCTTAACTCAAATTTACCCCTGTCAATATATATATATATATATATAAAATAAATCTTAATGTAGGTGTACGACGTGAAGGTAAAGCATGCGTGTCTTGTAGAGAGTATTACTGCTTTAAACTACAAATACGTAGAGGAGAAAATTGCATATTGCTATTCTGTGGACGATTACTGCAACAATTTGTGGTTGTGTCACGACCCCAATCCCGGTCGTGATGGCGCCCAACACTAATGCTAGGCAAGCCCGACCAATTAAACACTCTCAACCCAAATACGCAATCCGTTAACAAATAATACGACTAAAATAGCAAATATCAAGGTTCCAATCCGAAACTAAATAAAATAGTACGAAAAATAATAACGAATATCCAAACATTCCCCAATAGATCTGGAGTCACGAGTCTAGAGCCTCTAGATGTAATAGAGTAATATATATCAATAGTGATAAGGAAATCTAGAATATGAAAGAAATAAATGAAATAAAGGGGAGGAATCGGGTCCTGCGGACGTCAGGCAGCTACCTCGACGACTCCTGAAAGATAAAATCCAAGAAGACAGCAAATAGCTCCACTAAGTCTCCGGAGCACCTGAATCTGCACACATGGTGCAGGGAGTAAAGTGAGTACTTCCAACTCAGTGAGTAATAAACATATATAATGGCTGAAAGTAAGAAATTCCGAAATATTACAATATAAAGCTATAATCAACGATTCAGCACGTTAAATGATGAAACAACAGCAGATAATGACAATTAAGACAAATAGGTATAAATGCATGGATGCAATGCAA
>NW_017677997.1:14350-25203 GCF_001879085.1 Nicotiana attenuata
GCGCGGACTTGGTCAGCCGATCCATAATCACCCAAATCGAATCAAACTTCTTCGAGGTACGAGGGAGACCACTCACAAAATCCATAGTAATCCTCTCCCACTTCCACTCGGGAATATCTATCCGCTGAAGTACACCACCGGATCTCTGATGCTCATATTTGACATGCTGACAGTTGAGACACCGAGCTACATAACTCACTATATCTTTCTTCATTCTCCTCCACCAATAGTGCTGCCTCAAATCCTGATACATCTTCGCGGCACCCGGATGAATGGAATACCGCGAGCTGTGGGCCTCCTCTAATATCAACTCCCGAAGCCCATCCACATTGGGCACGCAAATCCGGCCCTGCATCCTCATCACGCCATCATCATCAATAGTCACATCTCTGGCGTCATCGTGCTGAACCCTGTCCTTAAGGACAAGCAAATGTGGATCATCATACTGGTGCTCTCTGATGCGGTCATACAAGGAAGACCGAGAAACTACACAAGCCAACACCCGACTAGGCTCCGAAATATCTAACCTCACCATCCGATTGGCCAAAGCCTGAACATCAACTGCAAAGGGCCTCTCCCCAACTGGAATGTACGCCAAGCTACCCATACTGACCGCCTTCCGGCTTAACGCATCGGCCACTACATTGGCCTTCCCCGGATGATACAAAATGGTAATATCATAGTCCTTAAGTAACTCAAGCCACCTCCGCTGCCTCAAATTAAGATCCTTCTGTTTGAACAAATGTTGAAGGCTGCGATGATCAGTATATACCTCACAAGATACGCCATATAAGTAGTGCCTCCAAATCTTCAACGCATGAACTATAGCAGCCAACTCCAAATCATGTACGGGGTAGTTCTGCTCATGAGGCTTCAACTGACGAGAAGCATATGCAATAACTCTACCCTCCTGCATCAACACACATCCGATCCCAACTGTCGAAGCATCACAATACAGTAAGAACCTGAGGCGGATGGCAAAACTAACACTGGAGCTGTGGTCAAAGCTGTCTTGAGCTTCTGAAAGCTCTCCTCGCACTCGTCTGACCATACGAATGGTGCACCCTTTTGCGTCAACTTAGTCAAGGGCGAAGCAATAGAGGAAAAACCTGGACGAACCGGCGATAATAACCTGCCAAACCGAGGAAACTTCGAATCTCCGTGGCTGAGGACGGTCTGGGCCAACTCTGCACCGCCTCTACCTTCTTTGGATCAACTTGAATACCATCACTGGACATCACGTGTCCCAGAAAAGCTACAGACCCAAGCCAAAACTCACATTTGGAGAACTTTGCATAAAGTTTCTCCTCCCTCAACCTCTGTAACACCACTCTCAAGTGCTGAGCATGCTCCTCCTGGCTACGCGAGTACACTAGGATATCATCAATAAAAACGATAACAAATGAATCCAGATACGGCCGAAATACGCTGTTCATCAAGTGCATGAACGCGGCTGGGGCATTAGTCAGCCCAAAAGACATAACCAGGAACTCATAGTGCCCATATCTAGTTCTGAAGGCAGTCTTTATAATATCCGAATCCCTGATCTTCAGCTGGTGATAGCTTGAACGGAGATCAATCTTCGAGAATACCCTTGCCCCCTGGAGCTGGTCAAACAAATCGTCAATACGAGGTAGTGGATACTTGTTCTTCACTGTCACCTTGTTCAACTGTCTGTAATCAATGCACATCCTCATTGTGCCATCTTTCTTCTTTACAAATAGAACCGGTGCACCCCACGGTGACACACTAGGACGAATAAACCTCTTATCTAGGAGTTCCTGAAGCTGATCCTTTAGTTCTTTCAACTCTGCTGGTGCCATGCGACACGGGGGAATAGAGATGGGCTTAGTTCTCGGCACCAAATCAATACCAAAATCAATGTCCCTGTCCGGTGGCATGCCCGGCAGGTCTGCTGGAAACACATCAGGGAAGTCCCTCACGACGGGGACGGAGTCAAGACTAGGAGTCTCAGCTCCGATATCTCTCACGAAAGCCAAATAAGATAGACAACCTTTCCCAACCATCCGCTGGGCCTTTAGAAAAGAAATCACCCTGCTGGGAACATAATCAGTCGTACCACGCCACTCAATCCTCAGAATACCCGGAATAGCCAACGTAATTGTCTTAGCATAACAGTCCAGAATAGCATGGTACGGAGATAACCAATCCATACCCAGAATAACATCAAAATCAACCATGCTCAACAGCAATAAGTCAACTCGGGTCTCCAGACCCCCAATAGTCACTAAACAGGATCGGTATACATGATCTACAATGATAGTATCACCCACCGGGGTAGATACGTGAACAGGCAAAGCAAGACAACCTCGGGTAGTACCTAGGTGATGAGCAAAATATGAAGATACATAGGAATAGGTAGATCCGGGATCAAATAAGACAGAGGCATCTCTGTGGCAGACTGAGATAATACCTGTGATAACAGCATCTGAGGCAATGGCGTCCTTCCTGTCTGGAAGAGCATAGAATCGAGCCTGACCACCACCAGTCCGGCCTCCACCCCTGGGGCGGCCCCTGGCTACCTGACCTCCACCCCTAGCTGACTGGGCGGGTGCTGATGAAACAGGAGCAGAAGATGAGGGCTGATCCCTCTGCTGAGACTGACTACCACGACGCCGAGGACATTGTCTCCTCATATGACCGAACTCACCGCACTTGTAGCAACTACCCGGCGCTGGAGAAGGGGGCTGATGGAAACCCCTCGCTGCTGAAGAACCCTGGGTTGAAGAGTCAGGTGTAGAGCTCTGAGCTGGAAGGGCACTAAGTGAAGTCTAGCCCTGCTGAAATCCCTGATGACCACGGCCTGAAGAGGCCCCACTGTACTCTGGACGACCTGACTGAGGAGGCCTGAAGGAACGGCCTCTGCCACGCTGGAACTGGCCCTTAGACGGAGCACCACTGAAACTACCTGAACTTCGAGGTCTCTTTGCCTCTCTCTCCTCACGCTCCCGACGGCGAACCGTCTCAATCTCTCGAGCCATGTCAACTACCTCCTCAAACGAGGCACCCATAACCCTCTCTCTGGTCATCAAAATGCGGAGTGAATAGTTGAGGCCATCCACGAACCTCCTAATCCTTTCTCGATCTGTCGGGATCATCCAAGTGGCATGCCGAGCTAGCTGCGTGAATCTCAACTCGTACCGGGTCACAGACATGTCCCCCTGAACCAACCACTCGAACTGACGACGTAGCTCCTCCCTGTGAGACTGCGGTACGTACTTCTCCAGAAAGACAGTGGAGAACTGCTGCCATGTAAGGGGCGCTGCACCAACCGGCCTACGCCTCTCGAAGTCCTCCCACCAGGTGAATGCAGGCCCTAAGAACTGGAAAGTAGTAAAAGCCACACCACTCGACTCTAAGATCCCTGCAGTGCGAAGCATACGCTGACACTTATCCAGAAAACCCTGGGCATCCTCGCCCTCAGCACCGCTGAACCTCGGTGGCTGAAGCCTGCCGAATTTCTCAAGGCGACGCTGCTCATCGTCCGGCATAGCTGGAGTCTCATAGGCTGCAACTGGTGCAACTGGAGCAACTGGCGGAGCTATGGCAGCTATGGCTGCTTCCGGTGTCTGAAATCCCTGGGCAACCTGCTCAGGTGTGTGAGCAACAGGGGTCTGATGTCCTCCCCCGGCCTGGGAAGCAGCTGCTGCGGTAGAAGCTGAGACTACCTGAGCCAGGCCAGTGCAAACTGATAGTATCTGTGCCAAGGTCTCCTGGAGACCAGGAATAGCAATAGGCACTGCTGGTGCATGCACAGGTGCTGCTGGGACATCGACTGCTGGAGTCTGGTCCTGAACTGTGGCAGCTGGTGGGTCAGCAGGTGCTGTCTCTGCTGCCCTACCTCGACAACGACCATGACCGCGTCCACGGCCTCTAGTGGGTGGTACTGGTGGTCGACCATCGCGTCCGGTAGCACGAGTTCTCGCCATCTGCGAGAGAATAGAATACAGGAATTTAGTTTTCGAATCACAAAGCCGCACGACAAGAATTTCAAGAATATGGAGTTTTCCTAAAGGTTCTGCAGCCTCTCGAGGAGAAGTACAGGCGTCCCCGTACCATTCCGCGAGACTCTACTAAACCGGTCATGACTCGCGAGGCCTAGTAACCTAGGCTCTGATACCAACTTGTCACGACCCCGATCCCGGTCATGATGGCGCCCAACACTAATGCTAGGCAAGCCCGACCAATTAAATACTCTCAACCCAAATTCGCAATCCGTTAACAAATAATACAATTAAAATAGTAAATATCAAGTTTCCAATCCGGAACTAGATAAAATAGTACGAAAAATAATAACGAATATACCAAACATTTCCCCAATAGATCTGGAGTCACGAGTCTAGAGCCTCTTAAATTAACAAAGTAATATATTCATAGTAATAAAGAAAGTCTAGGATAGGGAAAGACAAATGCAATAAAGGGGAGAAGTCGGGTCCTGCGGACGTCAGGCAGCTACCTCAACAACTCCTAAACCGAAATCCAAGAAGACAGCAAACAGCTCCACTAAGTCTCCGGAGCACCTGAATCTGCACACATGGTGCAGTGAGTAAAGTGAGTACTTCCAACTCAGTGAGTAATAAACATATATAATGGCTGAAAGTAAGAAATTCCGAAATATTACAATATAAAGCTATAATCAGCGATTCAGCACATAAAACGATAAAACAACAACAATATCAGGACAAATAAGACAATTAGGTATAAATGCATGAATGCAATGCAATGCACATGACCGCTGCGGCGCGCAGCCCGATCCATTTGGGTACCCGCGCTCACTGTGGGGGTTCAGACTCCGGAGGGGCTCCTACAGCCCAAGCGCAATATCATCGTAACATTCGCTGCGGCGTGCAGCCCGATCCACACTCAGTCCATTATATATATATGCATGCAAGCCACTCGGGCACAGTCAGATTATTCATTTTGGTTGTCAATTATTAGGAATTTTAGAGCTAAGTGTTTAAACCTTTATTTATTTACTAACCATTTCGAGGTAGTGTCTAACTCATGACTGATATCATGAAATATGCTAAGCATCATGAAAGCAATGATAAGGATCCCGGAAGGATGCAAATGATAGGCACAAAGCCCCAAACATATTCATAAAATCCAAGTAGGATGATTACCAAACAATTTCTAGTCAAGAACACAGTACGAACATCAATCGGAACGGACTAGGTCAAAATTCCCAGTCACAATCGACCCCGCACTCGTCATAGAGTACGTGTCTCGCCTCAATATAGCGTCACAATGTGATATACCGGGGTTTCAAACCCTCAGGTCATCATCTACATCTATTACTCACCTCAAGCCGGCCACAAGTCTAGCTCGCTATGCCTTTGCCTTTCAAATCAACCTCTTCGCACGCCGAATCTGATTAAACCACAACGAATACATTACAATAGGCTAAAGAAACATAACCCAATCGGAAAGACTCGAAAAATACCAAAATTCACGAAGTTGGCAAAACCCGAGCCCCGGGCCTACTTCTCAAAAAATTACAAAATTTACATCACTAGATTCCTCGTCTCGCCACGAGTCTACACATACTAATTTTACCAAAATCGGAGTTCAAATGCCCTTTCAAAATCCATTTTACATCACAGCTTTCCAAGCCCCAACTTGACCCGTTTTTGATGAATTTTTCACAATTTACATGTAATTTCTACCATGAACTCGAATAATTAGGCCAAGAGACTTACCTCCAATTGATTCTCAGTCAAAACCCTCGAAAATCCTCGCCCAAAGCTCTCCAAGTCGCTTAAAAATGGTGGAAACTACCTCTTGTTCGCGGATGAAATATAATATTTTAAACCCTTCTGTCAACAGCGATTTTCGCTTATGCGGTCCCGCTTCCGCTTATGCGGGACCGCTTCTGCGGCCAAAAATCCGCTTATGCGGTCTTCACTTAAAAACCCGGACTTCGCTTATGCGACTCGAACTCCGCTTCTGCGGTTCCCTCAAAACCGCTTCTGCGGTACAATGTCCGCTTATGCGGACCCGCTGAAGCGACCAACTTCCGCTTATGCAGAACTACCCTAACCCACACCTGGCCACTTCTACGATCGCTCACCCGCTTCTGCGGTCCATTTCCGCAGAAGCGGAAATACCAGATGACAGCTGCAACAGACCTGCAACACACCTCAAAACCTCTCGTTCAACCACCCGAATTCACCCCGAGGCCCCCGGGACCTCAACCAAAAATGCCAATACATCCTAAAACCTCATTCACATTTGTTCTCATCCTTAAAACACATCAAACAACGCTAAAACTATCAAATCACATCGAATTCAAGCCTAAGTTTCTTAAAAACTTCCGAATTGCGTATTCGATCAGAAATCCGACCAAAACACCTCCGAATGACCTGAAATTTTGCAAAAATATCTAAAATCACCTAACGGAGCTATTGCAACTGTCGGAATTCCATTCCGACCCTCGGATCAAAATCTCACCTATCCACCGGAATTCGCCAAAATGCCAACTTTGCCAATTCAAGCCTAATTCCACTCCGGACCTCCAAAATCACTTCCGATCGCAATCCTAAGTCAAAAATCACCTCCCGAAGCTAACCGAATCACCGAAATTCACATCCGAGCCCTCTAACTAATAAGTCAACGTTCGGTTGACTTTTCCAACCCAAACCTTCCTTAAAGGGACTAAGTGTCTCATTTCCTATCCAAACCAATTCAATTCAACTCTAACTCACCCGTTGCAGATAATAAAACATGAAAGAGCAATAAATGGGGGAAACGGGGCTGTAATACATGAGACGACGGGTTGGGTCGTCACACCCTTTTTGATTTTTAAATTCGGGCCGTCTTACGTTATAACCCGCATCAATTGACTGCTTGTGTTAAGAGTTACAAAAAGATGTTGGTTTCGTATCGTTTGATGACCGTCGGATTTGGACATTCAACCTCCTGGCCGGCCAAGGTCATTATCGCTCCTTGTAGCATTGGTTCTGCTTTTCAGGCATGAATCAGTGCTCACGTAAGATATCGACCATTGGTCAGATTTCTTAAGCTTGGATGTGTTCATCAGTAGGTAATTTCCCTTTTTTATCCTTCATGTTCTTCATTATTAGCCACCTGATTTATTGTTTTGTGTGGTTTGATTGCATTTAGCAGTTTTAAAACTAGTAGTTTGTTAGATTAAATAAGGTTTCGATTAAGTTAGTCTTAATTATGTTGTGTTAAATCCTGTTAAGTGTTGGTTCATTGGTATTTATCAACGTGATGTCGTATTAATTAAGTCTTATTACATGGATTATGTATGTGTTCAACGTGATGTTGTGTTAACTCCACAGTAGTTTGTATTAATTAATTAAGTGGGGTAATAGGCTTTTTCTGTTTGGAATGGGAATTGGATGAATATCTGCTGTGTTGGCAAGGGGAGTCATGACCTTACAGAGGGCCTTTATCCTGGGTCCAAATTTGAAAAATGTGGAGTCCGACATTGTTATTTTCCCATTTTAACCTCAATTGGTTTAATGATGAGGAATTTATGGAGTCTACCTATTAAACTAAAACTAATTATCCGGTTATACCCACTTGGATAATAATTACTATACATACCTACTCCATATAAAATTATTATCCGTCCTCCATCCATTAAGAAAGTCTTTAAAGGCTTCAGGGGCAACAAATCTATACCTAACCTATACGGGACCTTTCTTCCTTCAATTCAAAGTAAGAAATATTTTATATCTATCTTCATCGATTTCCTCTTTGTTCTTGCTTCTATTTTCATAAGTAAAATTATTTATCTGATAGGCTATATTTTTATAATATTCACAAAGTAANATATTGATAATTATTTTTTTTAGTTATGTGATGATTTTGCGTATACAAAAAAATATATTTGCTCAATATCTATAAATTATGATTCAATTAACTCACTACACGCATGTAGTATAGTTTTCTCTTGCTGAATGAAACCATCGCCTGTTGAATACCTTTCATCGCGACAAAATGCTCTCTTCCTCCCTACAAATTTTATATTTTCTCGTTGTCACGACCCAATTCCCACCCGGTCGTGATGGCGTCTCTCGTGAAGACAAGACCAGCCAACAGAACAATCAACACTGCTTTTAAAAATTTCTTAGCATAAACATGTTTAAACCATAGATACTGATTAATCATAAGTGCGGAAATAAACGTAACATAACGAAAAAAAAACCATCCCAAACTCAGCCTGATGATCGGGGTGTCACAAGTCACGAGCTACTACAGAGTTGATGAAAATACTACAAGTCTGGAAACATAGTCTGAAGATGAATAAAATATGCAGGAGATAAGGGAGAAACGGGGCTGCGGACGTCGACAGCAACCTCGTCTCTCCTAGTCCGCCTGGTCTGGAAGGAAATCAGCGCTCATGTACGAACTCAGCTGTGCCTGTCTCTGCACACATGGTGCAGGAAGTAATGTGAGTACTTCGACCCAGTGAGTAATAAGAATAAATAACGACTGAGAACATAAAATCCCACAAGGGCACAAATAATGCTATCTCAAGCAGCAACATCAGATAAACAGTAGAAACCAGTGAAATATAGTAAGAAAATCTTTTTGAAAACAGTTAAAAATCAATCATACTCAACCAGTAAGTCAGCCATTGTTACCTGACCGGTCAGCCATTGTGACCTGACCAAACGCGTATTACAGTGCCATTGTTACCACTGGTCAGTCATTGTTACCTGACTGGTCAGTCATTGTTACCTGACCAAACGCGTATAACAGTGTCATTGTTACCACTGTTCAATATTTGATCACTCTAGATGGGTACCCGCGCTCACTGTGGGTGTGTAGACTCCGGAGGGGCTCCTACAGCCCAAGCGCTATCAACAAGGCCTAAAAGCCTGAACAATATCAATACGAGGCCTGAAAGTCTGCTCACAATGCACTCGAGGCCTGAAAGCCTCCTCACCTCACTCATCATGCCCTCACATAAGGCCTTTAGCCTCAATCAGTCCAAAAATAGTCAAAGCCCCTCGAGCATCAGTAAACAATAATACCCAGCTCAACAATAGTTCAGTAATCAGTTAAAACTCCAAGCTTGAGTAAAAATATAGCTGAGTTCATGAAACAGTGTAAATCACATGGACTGAGTTCAAATAGTATTTCAAATAGTGAGGGAAAATAGTGATAACAGTTCACAATGAGTTCAACAGTCGGCAACAAGCCCAAATATGGCAATGAGCCCAAAACATAGTGAAAACAGCAGGTCATAGCTGACACGCAGTAAAATATTATCCGGGCTGGACCAAGTCACAGCCCCCAATAGTAAATGACCCCGCGCTCGTCATTGAACGCGTGTCTCATCTCAACACAGCACCAAGTTGTGCAAATCCGGGTCTCAAGCCCTCAGAACATCATATAAAATCATTACTCACCTCTAGCCGGCCAAAGTCTAGCTCGCTATGCCTTTTCCCCACGAATTGACCTCCTCGCGCGTCGAATCTGATCAAAACCACAAGGATTACATCACAATCGGCTAATGGATCATAACCCAATCGAAAAGACTCGAAAAATATCAAAAATCACGAAGTTGGCAAAACCCGAGCCCCGGGCCCACTTCTCGAAAAATTACGAAATTCACATCACCGGATTCCTCGTCTCGCCACGAGTCCATACATATCACTTTTATCAAAATCGGAGTCCATTTGACCCTCCAAATTCCATTTCAAAATTACAAATTCTCAAGCCCTAGCTTTACCCCCTTTTGATGAATTTCAACCAATTTCCATGTTAAATTTAGCATAATTTCATGTATTTGGGTCAAGGGACTTACCTCCAATCACACCTAGTCGAAATCCTCCTTCAAATCCGTCCAATAGTTCTCAAGCTCGTGTAAAAATGGTGGAAATAACTTAACCCTCGCGGATGAAAATGATATTATAAAACCCCTTCTGCCTACAACGATTTTCGCTTATGCGGTCCCGCTTCCGCATATGCGGGACCGCTTCTGCGGCCATTTCCCCGCTTATGCGGTTACTCACTTAACTTACCACTTCCGCTGTTGCGACATATTCTCTGCTTATGCGGATTATCCAAGACCGCTTCTGCGGTTATTCACTCGCACCTGCGGACCCGCTGATGCGAAAAGGGGTCCGCTTATGCGGAACTCATCAATTCAACACAAGGTCGCTTCTGCGCTTTTCCACCCGCTTCTGCGGTCCATTTCCGCAGAAGCGGAAATACCAGATGACAGAAATCTCAGACCTGAAGCAACTTCCAAAAACTCTCGTTTAACCACTCGAATTCACCCCGAGGCCCCCGGTACCTCAACCAAATACACCAACACATCCTAACACCTCATTCAAACTTTCTCCAATCCTCAAAACACATCTAACAATGCTAAAACCATTAAATCACATCGGATTCAAGCCTAAGTTTCTTAAAAACATCCGAATTACGCATTCGATCAAAAACCCGACCAAAACACCTCCGAATGACCTGAAATTTTGCACACACATCCAAAATCACCTAACGGAACTACTGCAACTCTCGGAATTCTATTCCGACCCTCGGATCAAAATCTCACCTATCAACCGGAATTCGCCAAAATACTAACTTCGCCAATTCAAGCCTAATTCTACACCGGACCTCCAAAATCAATTTCGATCGCACTCCTAAGTCACAAATCATCCCTGAAGCTAACCGAATCACCAGAAATCACATCCGAGCCCTCTAACTCATTAGTCAATATCCGGTTGACTTTTCCAACTTAAGCCTTCTTGAAAGAGACTAAGTGTCTCATTGGCTACCGAGACCAATCCGAATCAATTATAACACACCAAATACTGATAGTGAAACATGAAGAAGCATAATGTGGGGGA
>NW_017677998.1:0-20993 GCF_001879085.1 Nicotiana attenuata
TTTAACCCTTGTATTTCCTTAATTTTTTTAGTCTTAATTCATATATTTTGCACCATTAAAATCGTATTTTAAGTTCAAGAATCCTTACCTTATCGAAGTCCCTTGATTTCTCTCTTCCAACTCGCCTAAATTTTCCAAGTCCGAAGTGAAAATAATGAAACCCTTTGAAATTTCGCGAAGGAGAAATAAAATACCATTGATCAGTTATTTCTGCATCTGCGGCTCCTTAGCCGCATCTGCGACTTCCGCTTTTGCGGCTAAGTGTCGCTCTGCGGAAGAAACCGCTTTTGCGGTGACAAGACCGCTTCTGTGGCTCCCGCATCTGTGATTCTATTCTCGCATTTGCAGTTTCCTTTACGATCTCCAAACTCCGCATCTGCGGTCGCTTTGTCGCATCTGCGACTCCGCAGATGCGGTCAGCCAATCCGCTTTTGCGATCCCTTCCGCTTCTGCGGCTAACATCTCACTTCTACGGTACCGCTTCTGCGGCCCCATTTCCGCAGAAGCGAAAATACCATAAGCAGCTGCAATTTTCTTAAGTTCTCAAACCAAAACTCCCCGTTAACCATCCGAAATCACCCCGAGGCCCCCGGGACCTCAGCCAAAAGCATCAACACCTCCTATAACATCATTCAAACTTGTTCCAATCATAAAAACACCTCAAACAACACTAAAACCATCATTTCTCATCGAATTCAAGCCTAAGTTATTCCAAAACTTCCGAAACACGCATTCGATCAAAAACCCAAACAAAACACCTCTGAATGACCTAAAATTTTGCACACACATCCCAAATCACCTAACGAAGCTACTGCAACTCTTGGAATTCCATTCCGACCCTCGGATCAAAATCTCACCTATCAACCGGAATTCGCCAAAATATTAACTTCACCAATTCAAGCCTAATTCTCACCGGACCTCCAAAATTACTTTTGATCACACTCCTAAGTCACAAATCATCCCCCGAAGCTAACCGAATCATCGGAATTCATATCCGAGCCTTCTAACACATAAGTCAACGTCTGGTTGACTTTTCCAAAACATACCTTCCTTAAAGAGACTAAGTGTCTCATTTCCTACTAAAACCAATCCAAATCAACTCGTTCACACCCAACACTGATAATGAAGCATAAAGAAGCAGAAAATGGGGGAAACGGGGCGGTAACACCCGTGACGACGGGTTGGGTCATCACATCCTCCCCAACTTAAACAAACGCTTGTCCTCGAGCGAGTCAAGAAACATAGCTGAAGCCTCAAATAGGTGGGGGTATCTGCTCCGCATCTCCCGCTCGGTCTCCTAGGTAGCCTCTTCTACGGGCCGACCTCTCCACTGCACTTTCACCGAAGTGACATCCTTTGACCTCAACTTCCGAACCTGACAATCCAAAATGGCTGTTGGCTCTACATCATAAGTCAAGTCACCCTCCAGCTGAACTTTACTGAAATCTAAAACATGGGACGGGTCTCTAGTGTACTTCGGGAGCATAGAAACATGAAATACTGGATGCAAGCCCGACAAGCTAGGTGGCAGGGCAAGCTCATAAGCCACCTCCCCAATCCTCGTAAGTACCTCAAAAGGCCCAATGAACCGCGGACTCAGCTTCCCTTTCTTTCCGAATCTCATAACACCCTTTGTGGGTGAAACCTTCAGCATGACCTTCTCACCGATCATGTAGGATACATCTCGGACCTTCCTGTCCGCATAACTCTTCTGTCTCGACTGCGCTGTACGGAGTCTCTCCTGAATCACCTTCACCTTCTCCAATGCATCCTGACCCAAATCTGTCCCCAACAATCTAGCCTCCCCAGGCTCGAACCAACCAACTGGAGATCTACACCGCCTCCCATACAAGACCTCATACGGTGCCATCTGAATGCTGGACTAATAGCTATTGTTGTAGGCAAACTCTGCAAGCGGTAGAAACCAATACCATAACCCTCCAAAATCAATAACACAGGCACGTAACATATCCTCCAATATCTGAATGGTGCGTTCGGACTGCCCGTCCGTCTAAGGGTGAAACGTTGTGCTCAACTGCACCTGAGTACCCAACTCTCGCTGAACAGCCTGCCAAAACTAAGAGGTGAACTGAGTGCCCCGATCTGATATGATGGAAACTGGGACACCATGCTACCGAACAATCTCCCGAATATAAATCTCTGCCAGCCGCTCTGAAGAATAAGTAGTACCAACCGGAATAAAATGCGCGGACTTGGTCAGCTTGTCTACCACTATCCAAATAGCATCAAATTTGTTCAAAGTCCGTGGGAGCCCGGTAACAAAATCCATAGTAATCCTCTCCCACATCCACTCAGGAATAACCATCTGCTGATGCAAGCCACCCGGTCTCTGATGCTCATATTTCACCTGCTGACAATTAAGACACCGGGCTACATACTCCACAATATCTCTCTTCATCCTCCGCCACCAATAGTGCTGTCTAAGATCCTGATACATCTTCGCGGCACCCGGATGAATGGAATACCGCGAGCTATGGGCCTCCTCCAATATCAACTCCTGAAGCCCATCCACGTTGGGCACGCAAATCCGGCCCTGCATCCTCAACACACCATCATCTCCAATGGTCACATCCCTGGCATCATCATGCTGAACCCTGTCCTTAAGGACAAGCAAATGCGGATCCTCATACTGACACTCCCTGATACGGTCATACAAGGAAGACCGAGAAACCACACAAGCCAACACCCGACTGGGCTCTGAAATATCTAGTCTCACAAATCGATTGGCCAAGGCCTGAACATCAACTGCAAATGGCCTCTCCTCAACTGGAATGTATGCCAAACTCCCCATACTCACCGACTTCCGGCTTAAAGCATCGGCCACTACATTGGCCTTCCCCGGGTGATACAGAATAGTAATGTCATAATCCTTAAGTAACTCTAACCATCTACGCTGCCTCAAATTAAGATCCTTTTGCTTGAACAAATGCTGAAGACTGCGATGATCAGTGAATACCTCACAGGATACGCCATACAAGTAGTGCCTCCAAATCTTCAGTGCATGAATTATGACAGCTAGCTCCAAATCATGAACGGGGTAGTTCTGCTCATGGGGATTCAACTGACGAGAAGAATAAGCAATAACTCTACCCTCCTGCATCAAAACACAACCAATCCCAACTCTCGAAGCATCGCAATATACCGTATAAGAACCTGAAGCTGATGGCAAAACCAATACTGGAGCTGTGGTCAAAGCCGTCTTGAGCTTCTGAAAGCTTTCCTCACACTCGTCCAACCATACAAATGAAACACCCTTTTGAGTCAACCTGGTCAAGGGCGATGCAATAGAGGAAAAACCCTGAACAAACAGGCGATAATAGCCTGCCAACCCAAGGAAACTACGAATCTCTGTGGCTGAGGATGGTCTAGGCCATCTATGCACCGCCTCTATCTTCTTCGGGTCAACCTGAATACCCTCGTTGGATGCCACATGTCCCAAGAAAGCCACTGAACCGAGCCAGAACTCACACTTGGAGAACTTTGCATAAAGCCTCCCCTCTCTCAATCTCTGCAATACAACTCGCAAATGCTGCTCCTCCTGACTACGCGAGTATACAAGAATATCATCAATGAACACTATGACAAATGAATCCAGTAAGGCCGAAATACACTATTCATCAGGTGCATGAACGTTGCTGGGGCATTGGTCAGCCCGAAAGACATGACAAGAAACTCATAGTGACTATACCTAGTCCTGAAAGCAGTCTTATGAATATCTGAATCCCTGATCTTCAACTGGTGATAACCCGAACGGAGATCAATCTTGGAAAACACCCTCGCTCCCTGAAGCTGGTCAAACAAATCATCAATGCAAGGCAGGGGATACTTGTTCTTAATTGTTACCTTGTTCAATTGCCTATAATCGATGCACATTCTCATTGTGCCATCCTTCTTTTTCACAAACAGAATTGGCGCACCCCACGGTGACACACTAGGCCGAATGAACCCCTTATCCAGGAGCTCATGAAGCTGCTCCTTCAATTCTTTCAACTCCGCTGGTGCCATACGATATGGCGGAATGGAAATGGGCTGAGTGCTCGGCACCAGGTCAATACCGAAATTAATATCCCTGTCCGGCGGCATGCCCGACAGGTCTGAGGGAAACACATCGGGAAAATCACTCACAACTGGGACTGAATCAATGCTAGGAGTCTCAGCTCCCACATCTCTCACAAACGCCGACAACCCTTCCCAACCATACGCTGGGCCTTCAAGAAAGAAATAACTCTACTAGGAATATAATCCGTCATACCACGCCACTCGATCCGCGGTACACCCGGCATAGCCAAAGTGACTGTCTTGGCATGACAGTCTAGAATAGCATGCCACGGAGATAACCAATCCATGCCCAAAATAACGTCGAAGTCCACCATGCTCAATAGCAATAAATCAACCCGGGTCTCCAGACCCCCAATAGTCACCAAACATGACCGGTACACATGGTCTACAACAATAGTATCGCCCACCGAGGTAGATACATGAACAGGTAAAGCAAGACACCCTCGGGACGTACCCAAATGATGAGCAAAATATGAAGAACATATGAATAGGTAGAACCGGGATCAAATAATACTGAGGCATTTGTGTGGTAGACTGAAACAATACCTGTAATGACAGCGTCTGAAGCAATGGCATCTGCCCTGCCCGGCATAGCGGAGAAACGAGCCTGGCCACCGCCTGATCGATCTCCACCTCTGGGACGACCCCCGGTTGCCTGATCTCCACCCTTAGTTGGCTGGGCGGGTGATGAAGTAACTGGAGCAGAAGTCGAGGGCTGACCCCTCTACTGATGCTGTCTGCCACGAAGGCGAGGGCACTGCCTCCTCAAGTGACCAAACTCTCCGCACTCATAACAGCTGCCCGGTACTGGGGATGGGGACTGAAGGGAACCCCTCGCACCGGAGTGACTAGCAGATGTACTCGGAGCAGAAGAACCCTGAACTGATGGGGCATGAGATGAACTCTGAGCTGGGAGGGCGCTGAGTGAAGACTGACCCTGCTGAGGCCCATGATGACCACGGCCTAAAGATCCCCCACAATACTCTGGGCGACCTGACTGAGCAGGCCTGAAAGAGCGACCTCTACCCTACTGGAACTGGCCCCTCGAAGGAGCACCACTGTAACCGCCCGATCCACGAGGCCTCTTAGCCTCCCTCTCCTCTCGCTCTCTACGGCGAACTGACTCGATCTCACGAGCGATATCTACCACCTCCTCGAACGTAGCACCCAGTACTCTCTCTAGTCATCAGAATACGGAGATGGTAGTTAAGGCCATCCACAAATCTCCTAATCCTCTCACGATCTGACGGAACCATCCAAGTAGCATGACGAGCCAACTGGGAAAACCTCATCTCGTACTGAGTCACTGTCACATCTCCCTGTGTCAACCACTCAAACTGCCTACGCAGCTCCTCCTTGTGGGACTGAGGTACATACTTCTCCAGAAAAAGAGTGGAGAACTGATACCAAGTCAGAGGTTCTACACCGGCAGGCCTACGCCTCTCAAAGTCCTCCCACCAAGTAAGAGCAGCCCCCGTGAACTGAAAAGTAGTAAATGCCACACCACTCGACTCAAGGATCCCTGCCGTACAGAGCATACGCTGACATCTGTCAAGAAAACCCTGGGCATCCTCGCCCTCAGTACCACCGAATATCGGAGGCTGGAGTCTACCAAACCTCTCAAGATGACGCTGCTCATCGTCTGGCATAGCTGGAACCACGAAGCCCTGAGCTGGTGCAACCTGCTGAGCTGGAGGTGCCTCTGGTGTCTGTAGTCCCTGCACTCCCTGCGCAGGTGCGCGGGTAACGGGGGTCTGATTGCCTCCCTCGGTCTGCGAAGTAGCTGCTGCTGCGGTGGTGGCTGAAACTGCCTGAGCCAGGCCAGTACAGACCGTTAAAATCTGCGCCAAGGTCTCCTGAAGGCCCGAAATCACAATAGGCATGGCTGGTGCCTGAGCAGGTGCTGCTGGAGTATCCACAGTTGGAGCCTGATCCTGAGCTGGGGCAACTAACGGATCAACAGGTGCTGCCCCGGCTGCTCAGCCTCTGCCACGACCACGACCACGGCCTCTGGCGACCTCAGTAGGTGGCACTGGTGGTCGTCCGCCACGTCCTGTAGCTCGTGTCCTCAACATCTGTGAGAGAATAGAATAGTAGAAGTTTAGTTTTCAGTTCAACAAAGCCGCATGACAAGAGTTTCAAGAATGTGAAGTTTTCCTAAAGGTTCTGCAGCCTCCCGAGGATAAGTACAGACGTCTCCGTACCGATCCACGAGACTCTACTAGACCGGCTCATGACTCGCGAGACCCAGTAACCTAGGCTCTGATACCAACTTGTCACGACCCCAAACCCGATCGTGATGGCGCCCAACACATTGCTAGGCAAGCCCGACCAATTACATAACCTTGACCATTTATACCACTCATGAAATTATTTAACACAGGCAAATTACTTAGTCATAATACTGAATATCTAAAATAAAGTGCAAACATACGGAAATCCCCAAGTATAAATACAACTACACAGCCCGAGAATCCGGTGTCACAAGTCTGAGCCTCTAACATACGAGTGTCAACCTACTACATAATGGTCTAAAGAAATGCGGAATAAAATAAATAGGATAGATAGGAAGATCAGGACTGCGGACGTCATGCAGCTACCTTGATGCTTCCGGATACGATGCTCGACAGAGAAAGTCTCACTCAGCCTCAGTGGGTGCACCTGAATCTGCACACGAGGTGCAGGGAGTAAAGTGAGTACTTCCAACTCAATGAGTAATAAACATAAATAAAGACTGAGAATAAGAGATCCTAAATAGGCACACAGTAATTTTACAAATACAGCAACTTGAACCCAGCAGCATGGAATCCAGCAAAATAGTGAAAACAATTATAGAAATATCACAGCAGATAAGAAAATAAATGACAATTAATAATATGCAATGCAACACATAGACCGGTACTCTCCAGTACCCGCTGCGGCGTGCAGCCCGCTCCATTTATTTATCGTCGACGGCGCTCACTGGGGGTGTGCAGACTCCGGGAGGGGCCCCTTACGGCCCAAGCGCAATAATAAGCCATTCGTGACATCAACTAGGCCCTCGGCCTCATGTCAGTATCAATATCATACCGCTGCGGCGCACAGCCCGATCCCATACTCAGTCCAAAAATCACATAAGCCTCTCGGGCAAACCAAAATATAGAAATATTCAGCCCAAACTTCAGTTAAAAATATCAATTAAGTTTCAAGTTAAGAAAATGGGGCTGAGTTTGTAAAACAGTATTAAATACCAGGACTGAGTTCCATGATATGCAAAAATGATAGGAAACCAGTAATAATAATCCCTGAAGGATTTAATCAATTGGCACGAAGCCCGAACATAGCAAAGAGCTCAGTTAAAATGATGATAAACAAATTTCAGTCAAATAGCAGCATATTCATCTACCGGGACGGACCAAGTCCCAATCCCCAACGGTGCTCTACCCCACGCTCGCTACCCGGCGTGCAAGTCACCTCAATATAGCACTACGATGTGCAAACACGAGGTTTCAAACCCTCAGAACAGCATTTACATCTATTACTCACCTCAAGCCGGCCAAAGTCCTAGCTCGCTATGCCCTTGCCTTTCGAATTGACCTCCTCGTGTACCGAATCTGATCAAAACCACAACGAATACATCACAATATGCTAATGGGACAATACCCAATCGAAAACAATCGAAAAAACAGCTAAAATCTCGAAATTAGCAAAAACCGAGCCCCGGGCCCACTTCTCAAAAATCAGAAAATTTACCATCAACAGATTCCTTATCTCGCCACGAGTCTATACATATGAAGAACACCAAAATCGGAGTCCAAACCCCTCAAATCCCCATTTTAGCTCTCTTAAGTTCCAAGCCCTAACCACCATTTTTGACCTTTGATTCCTTAATTTTTCAGTCTTAATTCATGTATTTGTACCATAAAATCGTGTTTTAGACTCAGAAATTCTTACCTCAATGAAGTCCCTTGATTTCTCTCTTCCAACTCGCCCAAATTCTCCAAGTCCGAAGTGAAAATTATGAACCCTTATGAAATTTCGCAAAGATGAAATAAAACTTCACTGACCAGTTATTTTCGCATCTGCGGCTCCTTAGCCGCATCTGCGACTTCCGCTTCTGCGGTGATTGCACCGCTTCTGCGGATATTTCAGCTTCTGCGGTCTGAACCACGCACCTGCGGCTTCCGCTTCTGCGGACTAAGCTCCGCATTTGCGGATCTCATTAAATCTCCAAAATCCGCATCTGCGGTCATCTTGTTGCATCTGCGACTCCGCAGATGCGGTCACCCAATACGCACCTGTGGTTCTCCCCGCTTCTGCGACTCTCCACCCGCTCATGCGGTACCGCTTCTGCGGTCCCATTTCCGCAGGAGCGGAAATACCAGAAGCAGCAGCAAATTCTTAAGTTTTACAAGCCAAAACTTCCCGTTAGCCATCCGAAATCATCCCGAGGCCCCCGGGACCTCAACCAAAAACACAAAAATGATCCAACACCTTATTCAAACTTGCTCGAATCATCAAAACACCACAAATAACACCTAAACCATCAAATTACATCAAATTCAAGCCTAAGTTCATCCAAATCTTCCGAAACTTGCATTCGATAAAAAACCTACCCAAATCACCTCCGAATGACCTGAAATTTTGCACACACATCCCAAATCACATAACGAAGCTACAGCAACTCTCGGAATTCCATTCCGACCCTTGGATCAAAATCTCACCTATCGGCCGGAATTCGCCAAAATACTAACTTCGCCAATTCAAGCCTAATTCTACACCGGACCTCCAAAATTACTTCCGATCACACTCCTAAGTCACAAATCATCCCTCGAAGCTAACCGAATCATCAGAATTCATATCCGAGCCCTCCAACACATAAGTCAACATCCGGTTGACTTTTCCAAAACAAACCTTCCTTAAAGAGACTAAGTGTCTCATTTCCTTCTAGAACCACTCCAAATCAACTCGTTCACACCAAACACTGATAATGAAGCATAAAGAAATTGAAAATAGGGAAAACGGGGCGGTAACTCTCGTGACGACGGGTTGGGTCGTCACAAAGTCCTTGTCTGTTCTGCCTCACTCCTGCTAAGATATCTAATCTCCTTAGAGTGACTCTAGCTGTGTTTATCTGTCCTCAACATCTTTTTGTTGCATGACCTGCATTCTATCTAACCTACTAAACAGTTTACATTTGACATATTCCTACTATTTTCTTCCCAATTTTCTCCAATTTAGAAGGACAAGTTTCACGCCCCGAATCATGGTCTGGGCGTAACACGACACTCGGTGCCTGACTGCATGTGACCGAGCGAACCAACTGTATGGCTGGATCAACATGTGGTATAACTATGAGCTAGAGGTAAATATAAAATATGATAATCTACTAAAGAGTCTGACTGAAATATCATAGATGCGGAAAATACTGAAAGGTCTGCAAGTATAAACTAGTAGCCGACAAGGCTAACACATGAAAGCCTGCTAATATCTGAGTGACCGGGTTATAGTCTACGAAGCCTCTAAAGAATACTGAAAATGCTAACTGTTTACCGGGACAAGGTCTCGTATACCTTATTAACTGAAATACTATAATGACTGGAAAAAAAGGAGGGATAAGGCACCGAAAGACTGGGGCTCATCAATAGCTGATACGAGATGTCCTAGCAAGAAGAATCGTCAACCTGTAAATCGTTACCTGCATCGCGAGATGCAGGCCCCGGGCAAAAAGGGACGTCAGTACATTTGAATTGCACTGGTATGTAAAACAACTGAAGAAAAGAATTGTAAATACTGAAACTGAAACTGAACTGCTAGATGATAAACTGATAACTGAACAAGGAAGTAAGGATATGAATACTCCCTCTTCTGAATGATGAACAACCTGTTTATCTGATAAACTACGGCCTCGGGCCCAATATATATATGTGCACAAGCTACGGCCTCAGTCCCAAGTATACGTATACATAACTACGGCCTCAAGCCCAAAATGCATAAAGCATAAACTACGGCATCAGGCCCAAGTATGCATAAAGCATATAAACTACGGCCTCAGGCCCAAAATGCATAAAGCTTAAACTACGGCCTCAGGCCCAAGTATGCATAAAGCATATAAACTACGGCCTCAGACCCAAATACAAGTGTTCAACATTCAGGAATTTAGAATCAGGAATTGAGAATCATACTGCAATACATGATACTGAAATAATGAGCCACACCGAGTTACATGATACTGGAATAGTGAATAGGATTAGACTGAGATGAGTATTCATAATAAGTTGATTTGTCCTAACTGAAACTCATAGAATATCGAATGATTATGAAACTATGCCATCTAGAGAATAGAAGTTCTACTACTATTCAGGGAACTAAGGCATAGTTACTTTCTGAGGAAACTAGTAATGGTCATAATGAATGGGACGTAGGGAGAATCATATACATTCCCAAACATAAAGAGTTAGTCTCACATACCTTAACTTCCTGCTCTTGAGCGTAATACAACGTTTGTCAACCCTTTCAACTTTAATCTATAGCAATACAAGTCAAAGGGATTCCATATTAGCTATGATGCTCATGTTTCGGTCACTTAAGCATCTTATCAAACACTTGGTGAACATAAAGCTTCATAGTCCTTATAAATGGTCTCTACACCCAATAACTCATTCTCTTGTTCCTAAATAAATTCTAAAGTCTCAAGTGGTTATACTCAACATTATTCTTTATCACCCATAAGGCAAACAACACATTTAACCAATAATCAACAATCAACACCCCAAACCTATAATTGTTCATACTCTTCTATCAAACCCATCAATTCATATGTCATGAACTAGAGTCTATAACTATTAACCCAATGCTAGAATCAATTAGAAGGTGAAGACAGTACCTTTTTGAAGTTCAATCCCCTTGAATTCGAGTTCTAGGGTTCCTTCTCTCAACAATGATGTCCCAATTGAATATCTAATGATATGAAGGGTTTAACCATGTTAATAAGATGTTGGAAAATTGAAATTAACTTAGAATCACCATTAGAACTTACCTTGGATGGTGGAGGGACCCTTAAGGAGTTAGGTTTTTTAGAGCTTTTCTTTCTAGAGCAAGTTTTTATGTTTTGGGGCTGCGGGGGACGGAATAGGGCTAAAAAAATGACTTCCCAAGTTGGCCACCGCGTCCCAGTAGGCATGACCGCGGTCCCGACCCCGAAAAATAGCTGGAGCACTGTCTCACGATCGGGGTCGCGGTCAAACGCGGCCGAACGCGGTGGTTACGCACTATTCTGTAAAACGGGAATAACTTTTTGCAGAGAGTTCCGTTTGGGCTCCACAATATATCGTTAGAAATCTATTTCAAAGGCCTACAAGTTTCATGCTTTGAGTTTTCCCAAGTTCCTTACTTATTTTCTCTAAATCCTGCTGGAACACAGACCTTCTGCAAACTTAGTCGCTTTTGTCAAATCTTATGCACCTCACTTTCCATCTTGATTTTGAAATAACTATTTTCACCCATAATCATATCGATGGGACTTCACATGTACAAAATATAACCTTAGTACTCCTTTAACTCATTCATACCTAAGTCGAATTTACGGGATGTTACAACAAGTATGGTCTTCCCCGAGTAACTTATCGCAAAGTAACTTCCAGTTGTCATTTAAACTCAACGGCATCATTTCATGAGGAGTAATATCAGAGTTAACATACTCAGTTATGTCTTTAAGCCCAGGGGCGGACCTAGAGCATAGAATACGGGTTCCAAGGAACCTAGTAACTTTTGCGTAGACCCTATATTAAAATTAAGAAATTCATTAAATATTTATAAACTCTAAAAGAAAAGACGGATCAGTAGTGAAAAATAAGTAACTATGAGTCTTAAAAGGCAAGACACGTGTTATGCAAAGTACAGGTGTCTTTATGACAATGAAAGAAGCAAAGTTACCAATTTTACTTATATATTAGACTAGATGAGGAAAAGCCCGTATACGGGCCCAACATTGTAATTTTATTAAAATTATTATTTGTTGGTCTTTTTAATTAACTTTTGAGGTTTAACAAGTTATATTTTTTAAAATTACTTTTGAATATCAAAATATTTAGTTTAAAATCATCTTCATATAGTATGGATAGATGAAAATCATTTAATTTTTATTTTTAAATCGCTTTAAGATAGTATGGGTAAATATGAAAATCTTGTAAATATCGATACTTTTTTTTGTTGTTGTATTATTTAAAAATTAATTTTATTTTCTCTATGAAAACTTCTATTTGAATAAAACAAAATTAATAATTTTCCAAAATGATAAAAAGATTGGAAATGAGCATTTGCACTGCAGAAACAGTCTAATCAGCACATGCATAGTGCATTTACAGGAGAGTTGTGGCTAGAGAAATGTGGGGTCCACGTGTATTTTGCATTTAAGAAATACAAACATTAATTTTTATGAAATGACATATATGCCATTGGTCAACCATCTTTCCTTTTCTATATAATAGAAAATGACAGTTTGGGGACGAACATTCCACTAAACAATTCTAACAAACATTGCACTAAACAAAAAGCCTGATAAATTATATCGCACACGTGCCTAGCTTCAATTGCAGCACTTCAATTTTCCTCCTCTGGTGACACGTGCTCACCCTCTTGATTTATTTACGACGTCTGGCTTCCACTTGCATGCTTTTTGTTCTCCTTCGTTCATTTTATAAAAAAATTAGTATTCGTACCCGCGTGTTGCGCGGAGAATAATAAATATAATTTTTCATAAGAAAATATATCTTGAAAATACGGTAGATACAAAGGAGCATGAAAATATTATTATTTTTGGAACATGTAAATATAATTGATATTCCTACAATGAAGTCATAAGGAAACACAATAAAGAAACATACAATTTATTTCATGAAGTCCAATAATATTCTTTATAGCCTCGAAAAAGCAGCCATGTATACCAGCTAGAGTGCCACAAACAAAGATTTCTAATACCCTGAAAATTCAGAAAGACGACAAAGCCATAGTCTTTCAAGATTGAAAAAGTCAGACACATACAGGAAAATAATTATTTCCCACTTGCACAACCTTGACATCCACAATGTACATACTTTATTACACTAACTTTCCTAAGGTGCTTGGGGACACGATATGCACAAGTAGTTGTAAAGTTGTGATCGCGAGGTTGTATGCAGTGCAAGCAGCAGAGATGCTCATATCAAGGTTGCATGTCAAAACACAGAAAATAGGAAATAATTGAATATAAAAAACAAACAGAATTTGTAAGTTGTGGAGAATGTTGGCTTCAAACACTTTCTTCCACCTTTCAATCAGGTTGCGATCTGCATAATGTTGTCCAAATAGAAGTCATACAGCTCTTTTTGATATTTCATTTCTTCCATATTAAAGGTCATAAACATATCTGTCCCTCCGATGTGCAATGGTGAATATGGGCCAGAATGCTTCACACTTTCGTTTACCATCATTAGGGTCATTGCAAATTTTCAAAACCCAAAAAATATAAGTTAAGGTCTGGAAATTTCGATCAACAATGTAAGACAAAAAATACTAATACTCAATTTCACCTTGCATCAAATTACTCACCTTCTCTCATTGAAGCATCCAACTCATGTAGGGTAGGCTCGATCAACTACCAACCCTCGGGGTATTTATATGTTTTGTCTTGACCCTAGGTATTTTTCAACCGTAAATAAATAAATAAAAAGATACTTACTTCATGCGTAAGACGATGAACAGCGTAGTAACAGTTCCCATACCCACTACATGCACATAAATATAATTTTAAAGGTAAGTTAACATTTTATAGCCATTAACCAACACCAAGAAGGTGTTATATCTGTACAAAAGTTAGTGTGTAATCATTCCCCATAAGAATGTAGGAGAGTCTATGAATTCCACTGTATTAATAAGATACTTTATCTGTGTTTCTATTACTACAAAAGTACATATTTTGTACGTAAGCATTTGAATGTTTCCAGCAAGGATATAGTTTTATCTTGAAATATCTATGGTTCCTCTGAATCCAAAATACCCTACAATTACACAAAGGAGTGATATTGGTAAGCTTTCTCTGGCTCTTCTTAAACCTCCATCCCTGTCACCTGCTTAAACCTGATTAAGGGGGATGGTATAATAAGATGTTCGCCCTCTGTTTCAATTTATGTGAACCTGTTTGATTGGCCGCCGAGTTTAAGAAAAAAATGAAGACTTTTGGAATTTGTGGTCCTAAACAAATTCAAATTGGGCCCAGAGTATTTGTGTGGTTATAAAAGCTTTTCATTAAGGGTAGAATTATAAGTTTAAGCTAAATTGTTACCAAATTTAGAAAGGGTTCATTCTTTTTGGAACGGATCAAAAAAAAAAATAAGTTCACATAAACTGGAACAGAGGGAGTAATTATTTATGCAACTTTAGAATTATGACCAGTAATTTCAACAGCTTATAAAGCTACCAATAACAGTAGCTTCTTAACTACTCATAAGAGGAAAAGAATATAGAACCATAAAAGAGATATTGCTGTTATGGAAATGCAACATCCACACCCTTTACCGAATAAAGAAAATGACATTAAGTAAATGCACAGTTACTTGCATGCCTTAATCCTCTTTTCTAGATTGAACATCTGGAACACTATAAGTTGGAGTATGAGCAATTGATTATGGCCTTAAATGCAACAGGGTCGACAATAATTGCAAGAGGAAAACTATGACTATCTTATTCTTTCCTAGTGTAGAAGTATAAATATATACAAATCAGCATAATAGCATCAAACTTTGAGTATCCAACATCATATATCCTCAAGTGGGGAGCTACTTCTGCAACTTACTAATTTTTACTATTGGTGTAGTACAGTGGAGATGAATGTGCCTAAAAGGGAAAAGGTTGTAGTTCCCACATAACTTAGTGTGTAGCCTCAAATGATAACAGAATCAAACTAAATGATAGAAGCACTGCACAGAGTGAACCAATGATTTGAAAAATATAAAAATTGTGGCCTTTTATAATCATAGAATTGTGACAAAAGGCCTCAATTATCATTTCATTATCCTTCATGATAGTAGTATATGAGAAAAATGATTATTGACAAAATAAAAATAAAATATACTCCCTCCGTTTTTTATCAAATGAGGTACTTTCCTTTTTAGTCTGTTCCAAAATAAATGACACTTTTCTAAATTTGAAAATAATTTAACTTTAAACTCTTTCATTTTACCCATTTACCCTTAATGAGAAGCTTTATAGCCGTACTAATGTCATGGCCCCACAAACTTTTACCCCTTAAGCGTTTAAGACCACAAGTTTCAAAAGTCTTCTTCTTTTTTCTTAAAACTCCGTGCCGAGTCAAACTACCTCATATAATATGAAACGGAAGGAGTACTTCATATTCACAGAAGTTTTCTGCATTGGAAATGTGCCTAACAGGTTTTTGCCAACTGCATATTTAATAACAATGGCAAGATAAGTGAGAGTTAATACCAGCTGTATCGCACAAAGCAAAAGAAAAGTAGTTAGGGCAACAAATCGTTAGCTTTTTCTTACCATTATCAAAACAAATCAACTTAAATACAACAGTGCCATCAAAATTAACAATATATAAGATCAGAAAATAGTCTCATTGAAGCGAAAGGAGATTGATGATTAATGATCTCCCTTGCTACATTTTCATTAGTCTACAACAAATGCTGACATATAACTTTCTCAAAGACTCACTGACGCTGAAGTGTACATTATTCATCTAATGCAACAAAACCAAAGTAATTATATGAACCTAAGTTTAGGCACCTTGATACTTTAGTGGTCGCCTGTACATAACGCAAGTCCATGAAATATTAGAGTGTACATAAAAGCATCAATTGATCCTAAACTATAGAATATAATATGGATATAATATATGAGCAACATTCTAGTAGCTCATGAAGAACCAATCACCAGAGAAGCCAACAGTACTATCAAAGCCGAAAAGCGCAAAAAAGCTCTAAGATCTGTTGGGGGTTTAAGTGCAAAGTGGAAATGGAGAAAAACGATAAATATGTGTGTGTGAAAAGACTAACATCTATAAGAATAAATACCAAATATATAGACAAAGAAATTGAAGAAAATTTAAATCCAATAACCATTCCAAAGGTAAGTTTAAAGAATGCAAGGGCTTATTAAATTGTGATTTGTTTGTACTTCCAAGTTACTTCGAAGAACAAATAAAGGTATACACTTGTTTTACTATTAATAACATGTGCCTTTGATTAGTTAGACCGTTTATAATCTATTAATGAATTTAAACATATAACTTAAGAGCTTACAATACTAACATTTAATTAGTAGAAAGAGAAGGCATGGAAAATTGTCTTCTTTCAGGCTTCTGCTTGAGTTTCAGTTAAAAGACCATATGACTTATTGATACATGAGTATCACAATAATTTTTAATAGTACTATAACAGTATAACTATTACTTTTGAATAGTACTATTTAACGTAAAGAATTTTCTGAAGCACCACCACAAAAATAAAAATCACGCATAACCATATTTTCATTTTTAACAAACATCTACTACTTAAAAAATTGAACAGAAGCAAAAATAGCGCAACAAATAATAATTTTAATTAAACGATTTTACAAAGTATTCTCTATCCAGTCCTTTAAGCGTCGGAGGTATGAGTATTTAACTTTATAACCTCATTATTTATGTGGAGCGCCATTAAAACGACGCACAAGTTTGACATCTTCAAATTGTAATAATAAGTTATAATAATATGCATTAGATATTTATCGACGACTCAATGTTATATAAATAAAGTTAACTGAAATAATAACTTTGCAATAATGGTAGCTCATTCACATCCAGTAGATGATGATCTGTATGCATATGTGAAGCCGACAAACCATATTGCAAATTTTGTTCTTGTCGTGAATTTGAACATTGTGGCTCAGACTGAGATGATGAAATGTGCCAAAACTCTTTTGATAGAAGGCATTAACAGAAAAGAATATCAGCTATTGAGCGTGAAAACAGTTATCTATGCATTTGGTAGATTGTTGTAACACCCGATAGCTAATAGCAATTCCTTCCTAGAATATCATCAAAGAAGAAACAAAATGTAAACTCAATGCCAAAAAATAAGAACACTATTACTCTCTAATTATTGTATAAGAAGTTCTAATTACAATAGCTTTCTAATTAATATAGCTAAGTTTCTTTTTTATCTACATAATAGAACTGTCCTGATCAATTTTTGCGCACCTCACGACTATTGCATAGAAGTACCACCTTATGTTTTTTGTGTCTTTCATTTTTTGAACTCAATTATATATAAATCTTTAATTAATAAAGTTAAGCAATGACAACAACTTCAAGACATCACTTCTTGTGAAATTGCTAGCTTAGTCAAAAAATTTAAATACCATAACATATATCACATCTGCAACCAACTTCAATAAAATTTAAAAACAAAATTTTGCTTTTTTGAACTCAATTATATATAAATCTTTAATTTATAAAGTTAAGCAATGACGGCAACTTCAAGACATCACATCCTGTGAAATTGCTAGTTTAGTTACAAATTTTAAATACCACAACATATATCACTTCTGCAACCAACTTCAATAAAATTTAAAAATAAAATTTTGCATCACAAATCAAAGATCAAGTAGCAGACATACAAAGTAACTTCAATCAGGTTAAAAGGGTATATTTAATTTACGCCAAAGAAAAAGACAGAGGGCAATTGTAATGGATTAAAGAGACTGCATAACAATCAAATTTATCTGTTTCAAAAGTCATGATCAGTTTTAATTGTTTGTAACTTTAAGAAAAATAGTACTGATTTTATAGTGCAAATCTGCATATAGTGATAAAAGTTCATACCGTTCTTACTCGAGGAATATTTAGCCCGTTTCTGCTTCCGTATGCATATTCAAATTTTCCTTGTGAGTTTCTCTGTTCTTCCATGTCAAATTACCTAGAAACTGAATTTGGTGTGAGAAGCTGTAGAGTGATAATAGGTGAATTTGACTATAATCACACCTTAAATAATCACCTTCTTGTGTAGTTTAATGCTAAAAGTGATAACAAAATGCTCTTATTAATGCTTCTCATGATTTGCAGGTGATATATGTATAAGGAAGGCTAAGGACAGTTTTGGAGTCAAAATTGGAGAAAAGAGGCCAAATGTGTAAATTCCCAATGAAGCTACGCCCCGCCAGCCCTAGGATTCAGAAAATGGTTTGGCCGCGGTTCTACTGCGACCGCGGCAGAACCGCGGTGGAAGGCAGCTTCAGAACTTTAGAGATTCAGAGAGGGTGATTGGCCGCGGTTCTACCGCGACCGCGGCAGAACCGCGGCAGGCGCAGAAAAGTTCAGGGGTCAAAGTGTCAAATACGGAATTTTTAGACCTAAACCCTATTTAAAACATTAGACTTCGCCCAAGAGAATTATTATCGATTTTTAGGGTTTCTTAGCAAGGAAAACCATTGTGAGAGAATACTCCAAACATCTTTCTTCTTTACTTTTGATTTTTATGATGAATTCTATCTTAGTTTATTTTCCCATAGCAATGAGTAGCTAAATTCCTTGTCTAAGGTTTTGATGGAACCTATTGGGTGATGAACTTCTTGTTTATGTGAATACAAATTGCTAGTTTAATCTCTATTTGTTCAACTTCGTGTTTGTTGTAGTTAATTGACAGGATCCTCAATTAGTTGTGCCTATTTAGTGTGCATAACTTGGAAAAGAGTGCATATTTAGGGTATTGTTGAACAACACCACTCCTAGATTATTAGAGGAATCGATAATTGTAGGTTTAAAGGCGGGATTAGGGATAACGAAGCCTTGGGTATAATCTAAAGTGAATCGTGCTAAATAAAGTAAGCTAGTGTATCTCGGGAGAGTGCAATAGTAAATTACTGTGATTACTCGGGAGAGATTTACGGTAAGATTAGCGTTCATGATTGATAGAGATGTGTTGGTAAATTTGTATGAGCATAAACAGAAGGGATTCCATCAATAGGGGAAATCATTGCCTTAGCTTTTTATCATAATTGTTTACAACCTTATTAGCTTAGTTTACAGCTATTTAGTTACTTGCAAGCGTAGTTGTTAAAGAACATTCAACTGAGATTTGAATATTTGAGAAGCTGGTTCTGAAGAATTAGTGGGTCTGAAGATAGTGGTTGATAGGTTAACTCTCTGTGGATTCGACCCTGGGCGTAATACTCGGGTTATATTTGCAACGTCCGCAGAGTCCTTTTTATAAGGCATAGTTGGGCGTGATCAAATTTTGGCGCCGTTGCCGGGGAGTTAACGGAATTATCAATTGCCATTGACAGAAATACAAAGATTCTTATTGTAGTCAGTTTTCTCTCTACAAAATTTTTCATTGAAAATTTAACGGTTGTTGACTTGGGTGCTCAGGTGTATGCCTAGAAAGTCTACGAGGACTGGAGAACTACTTGAAGGACTCTCAGACCCCGAGCAAACATTCCGGGCATTGAACCGTGCCAACAAAAGAATTCAACAATCCCAACAAACACTCAAAATCGAAATTAACATGGGAGACGTAAATGATCCCAACGGAAATGTCAGGAATGAGCAAGCTGGCTTAAATGCCAGGGAAGGGGCACCTCCTGTGCCTGAGGGTGCATTATATGACTGGGCACAACCCACAGCTGACAATCTTGCCACTGCCATTGTTGTGCCCGCAATCAAGCTGAATCATGTTCCAGGATCACAAATAACATGCTACACTTGTTGCAGAACAAGGTACTCTTTCTGGGACACAAACAGAAGATCCTCAGCAGCACTTGAAGAACTTCGTGTCTATATGCAAAACTCAAAAGCAACCCAACGTGACTCCGGAAGCAATCAGGCTATTAATGTTTCCATTCTCGGTGACAGGAGCTGCTCAGGTTTCGGCTAAACTCGCTCCCCAAAACTCTATAGAAACTTGGGATAGTTGGTCAAGCCATTTCACAACAAGTTCCATCCGCCAACAAAACTGTCATCAACAAATTGATGAGATTGTAAGTTTCAAACAGAAACCAATGGAGACACTACACGAGACATGGGGCAGGTTTAAGGGAATGTTGGTTATGTGTACCACCATGTGTTTCCAGAACAGATGTTGGGACAAAGGTTTTACATGGGACTGACAGACAGCATGAAGAATATCGTAGATGCCTCTGCTGGTGGGGCATTCTTGGCAAGACTTGGAGAGAAGGTCAGAATTTGCTCGACAAGATGGCGCAAAATTCGGGTTGGACAACTAGGAACGCACCTATCACTCCAGTGGTGCACTCAGTGCCTCTCGATCCTTCTAATACAATGGCTGAAAATATGGCGACTCTCTTGACACAAATGAGCATCCTCACCAAAAAGGTGGAGGAATCAGGGCAGAAGCAGCAGGTTCATATAGTAGATACACCAATGGGGTCTTGTGCACATTTTGCATTAGCCAGCCAATTGGTAATCCTGGGAATACAGAGCATGATCATCATCATCAGCACCTGAAGAATAGAACTATGTGGCTAACTACGGGGGTCAGAGGCAAGGTAATCAGAACTGGGGTCAGCAGACTCAGCTGCAGTACAGGCCACCTCAGCCACAGTATAACGCCGGAAACATGGGAGCATGAGACCCCCCAACAACATGGCCCGTATCCTAGACCACAGGGTACAACAATCAGTAGCAAGGGTACCACCACCTCAGCAACAGCAGGGTGGAAGACAGGAAGACGGGTTTGCAAGACTTGAAGCAATGAAGCAACAGGTTATTGGGTCCAACGCTAAGATAAATGAAAGGGTGGATGCACATGATGCAGCTATCAAAAATATTGATGTACAAGTGGGTCAGATTTCAATGTCACTTAACAATCATCCTCAAGGGAAATTACCTGCAGATACCCAAAATTCAATCCAAAAGAATTCAGGGCCCAAAGCAG
>NW_017677998.1:21107-25202 GCF_001879085.1 Nicotiana attenuata
CTACGGGATTGACAGAGGTAACAGTCCAGCCCGCACCTGAAGAAAAGAATATGCAGCAAGAGACTGAGACAGTAGCTGAGCCAGTAGTTGAAACAGTAGCTGAGAAAGAGAAATCTCAAGTGATTGGGAAGAAAAGACCTCCTGCACCATTTCCACAAAGGTTGGCCAAGCATCAAAAGGAGGAGCAGTATAAAAAGTTCTTGGAGATGCTCAAACAAATCCAGGTAAACATTCCATTGATTGAAGCTTTAAAGGAGATGCCGGGATACGCTAAAATGATGAAGGACTTGATGTCTCGGAAGTTTGACTTTCAAGATTTGTCCACAGTGACACTTACTCAGACCTGTAGTGCAGTGGTATCTAGACCTGTTGCTGAAAAGCTATCTGATCCAGGTAGTTTTACAATTCCATGCACTATTGGGAACTTTGCCTTTGCTAAGGCACTCTGTGATTTAGGGGCCAGCATTAATCTTATGCCCCTGGTTATTTATAAGAGGTTGGGCATTGGGAGAGCTAGACCTACCTCTATGTTGTTGCAGCTGGCCGACAGGACTGTGAAACGTCCATTTGGGATCCTTGATGATGTGCTTATTCAGGTGGGGAAATTCGTGTTCCCTGCAGATTTTGTAATCTTGGATTGCAAAGTGGATGAAGAAATTCCTATAATCTTAGGATGACCATTCTTGGCCACGGGGAGAGCTTTGATTGATTGCGAGACTGGGGAGCTCAAGATGAGGCTCAATGATGAAGAAATTATATTCAATGTGCAGAAATCGATGAGGCGACCAAGTGAGTTAGCAAATTGTTCTCTTATTGATGCAGTGGACGTAATTGTAGAGTCTGATGATGAGGCGTTAACGGTTGAAGATCCCCTTACTGCATGCTTGACAAATTTGGATGAAGTGAATGGTGAGGATTTGGCGGAATGGGTGTTGACATTGGAAGGTAAAGGGTTCTGGGACAGAAATTTAGAGTTTGAGCCTCTACACTTAGAAAAGAGAGAGACTCCTCCAGCAAAACCATCCATTGAAGAACCACCTAATCTGGAACTAAAGCCATTACCAGCCCACCTCAGGTATGAGTTTCTGGGTCCCAACTCCACATTACCTGTTATTATCTCATCTGGTTTGTTAGATGCGCAGGTTCAGCAGCTTTTACAGGTACTAAGGGAGTGCAAAACTGCCATTTGGTGGACCATGGCAGACATTAAGGGGATCAGCCCCGCCTATTGCATGCACAAGATTCTGCTGGAAGAGGGGCACAAACCTTCCAGGGAACATCAGAGGAGGCTGAACCCGAATATGAAGGAAGTGGTGAAGAAGGAAGTGATAAAGTGGTTTGATGCGGGAATCATTTTCCCAATCTCTGACAGTAGCTGGGTTAGCCCAGTTCAATGTGTGCCTAAAAAGGGTGGCATGACGGTGGTAAAGAATGACAACAATGAACTTATCTCAACAAGAATCGTCACAGGCTGGAGAATTTGCATGGATTACAGAAAGTTGAATCTAGCCACCCGGAAAGACCACTTCCCACTTCCCTTCATTGATCAAATGCTGGATAGATTGGCAGGGAGGTCACACTTTTGCTTCTTGGATGGGTACTCAGGGTACAATCAGATCTCCATTGCCCCTGAAGATAGAGAAAAGACCTCCTTCACATACCCATACAGAATTTATGCCTTCAGGAGGATGCCCTTTGGCCTATACAATGCACCCGCCACGTTCCAACGGTGCATGATGGCCATATTCACTGACATGGTAGAAGATATAATGGAGGTGTTCATGGATGACTTCTGAGTGGTGGGGAATTCATTTGAGGATTGCCTAGTGAATCTGACGCGTGTGCTGAAACGGTGCATCGAGACTAACTTGGTTTTGAATTGGGAAAAGTGCCATTTCATGGTACAAGAAGGAATAGTCTTGGGGCACCGGGTGTCAAGCAAAGGAATAGAGGTTGATAGAGCAAAGGTTGATGTCATCGCAAAGCTGCCGCCACCAACTTCAGTCAAAGCCATAAGAAGCTTTCTTGGACATGCCGGGTTCTACCGGAGGTTCATTAAGGACTTCTCCAAAATCGCCAACCCTCTCTGTAAGTTGTTATAAAAAGATCACCCTTTTTAATTTTCTGATGATTGCAGGGTAGCTTTTGAGGAGTTGAAGCAAAGGCTGGTCACAGCACCCATAATCGTTGCCCCCAACTGGGAGCAACCGTTCGAATTAATGTGTGATGCTAGTGACTACGCGGTGGGGGCAGTGCTGGGCCAGCGTAAGGACAAATTGATGCACCCAATCTACTATGCTAGTAGGACGCTGAGTGGAGCCCAGTTGAACTACACAGTGACAGAAAAGGAGATGCTAGCTGTGGTATTTGCTTTTGACAAGTTCCGGTCCTACCTGATAGGGTCCAAGGTAATCGTGTACACTGATCATTCAGCTCTCAGATACTTAATATAAAAGAAGGACTCTAAGCCACGCCTGATTCGTTGGGTATTGCTACTGCAAGAGTTCGATCTTAAAATTCATGACCGCAAGGGCACTGAAAATCAAGTCGCTGATCACCTATCACGACTGAAGGAGTTGAAAATGTAGTAGAAGTGGAGGAAATTCTGGAAACTTTTCCAGATGAGCAGCTGCTCGTTACCACTCATCAGGAAGCGCCTTGGTATGCAGACTATGCTAATTACCTAGCCAGTGGTATTGTTCCTCACGACCTGTCATCGGTCCAGAGGAAGAGATTCTTTCGTGAAAGCCAATTGTATTACTAGGATGAGCCCTACTTGTATAAAATATGCCTTGATAACATGATCGAGATGCGTCCCCGAGATCGAACAATCTTCTGTCTTGCAGGCTTGTCACGCTTCTACGTATGCCGGTCACTTTGGAGGAATCGGGACAGCAGCTAAGGTGCTAGAGGCCGGATTTTTCTGGCCAACGGTGTTCAAGGATGCTCACTTGTGGGTCAAGGGTTGTAATGAATGTCAACGCACCGGGAACATTTCCCGGCGTCATGAGATGCCCATGAACCCAGTTCAAGAGGTGGAAGTGTTTGATGTTTGGGGGATAGATTTCATGGGTCCCTTTATCAGCTCCTATGGCAATAAATACATTCTTGTTGCTGTAGACTACGTGTCTAAGTGGGTGGAAGCTGCAGCATTACCCACCAATGATGCTAAGGTGGTGGTCGGGTTTCTAAAGAAGAACATATTCACCCGCTTTGGGACACCGCGCGCAATTATCAGCGACGGAGGCACTTACTTCTGCAACCGGGCCTTCGAGAAGTTGTTGGCTAAATATGATGTGCGCCACAAGGTGGCTACTCCGTACCACCCACAGACTAGTGGACAGGTTGAGGTGTCCAACAGAGAGATCAAGAGTGTATTGACAAAAACTGTAAGCGCTACAAGAACTGACTGGTCAAGGAAGCTAGATGATGCACTATGGGCTTACAGGACAGCTTTCAAGACACCAATTGGTATGTCACCATATAAGTTGGTGTTTGGGAAGGCCTGTCACCTACCTGTAGAACTTGAACATAAAGCGTGGTGGGCACTGAAACAGCTGAACTTAGACTTGGAAGCTGCGGGCACGTCAAGAGTCACTGAATTACATGAGCTAGAGGAGTTCCGGTATATTGCTTTTGAGAGCACAAGGCTGTATAAGGAGAGAATAAAGAGGCTTCACGATCAGAACATCATTGAGCGAAATTTGAAACCTAGGGACAGGGTATTGCTTTATAACTCAAGACTGCGGTTGTTCCCGGGTAAGCTAAAGTCAAGGTGGTCTGGACCATTTCGCGTGGTTGAAGTGTTTCCATCCGGAGCTGTGGAAGTTGCTACTGAAGATGACTCTCGTACATTTAGAGTCAATGGTCAGCGGTTGAAATTGTATGTGGGTATGAACGAGCCTAAGGAGATGACCGAGCTGCATTTGAATGAACCCCAGAGGTCGAGCGAACCTTAATTGCGCTCACATGAGTCGTGCCGCGACGTTAAATCAGGCGCTACGTGGGAGGCAACCCATGACATTGTTGTAATTGTAACCTTTTTAGTCTAATCATAAAAAATAAAATAAAAAAAACCTGGGCGTTAAGAATCAG
>NW_017677999.1:0-19292 GCF_001879085.1 Nicotiana attenuata
TCAAGACCTTCTCGTTGTCTAAATCCTTTGACAACAAGTCTTGCCTTGTATTTGTCAATAGTACCATCGTCTTTCATTTTCTTCTTGAAAATCCATTTAGAAAATGCTCCAACAGACCTTTCATGTGCCGCAATGTATAGTATCAATGGCTTTCCAGGTATAGGAGCTGCTAAAACTGGAGGCTTCATCAAGTAGGTTTTGATACTTTCGAAGGCATTGCTACAAGCTTGGTCCCTCTTGAAAGGAACGCCTTTCTTCATGAGGCGACTAAACGGTTGGCACCTCCCAGCCAGGTTTGATATGAATCTTCTAAGGTATGCTAGCTTTCCTTGCAGACTTTTCAATTCATGGATATCTCGAGGCTCAAGCATTTTCAAAATGGCATCCACTTTGGCTTGATCAATTTCGATCCCTCGATGTCGGATAATAAAACCAAGGAACTTTCCAGAAGTAACACCAAAGGCACATTTCAATGGATTCATCCTAAGTTGGTACCTCCGGAGCAATTCAAATACCATCCTCAAGTCTTTCATGTGGTCGCCCTTCTCTCTTTATTTCACCACCAAGTCATCAACATAGCATTCGACATTCTTGTGGAGAAGATCGTCGAAAATATTCTGCATAGCCCTTTGGTAAGTAGCACCAGCGTTCTTCAAGCAAAAAGGCATTACCTTGTAGCAATAAATACCCTTTGGGGTACGGAATGCAGTAAGCTCTTCATCTTTTGGTGCCATGCGTATTTGGCTATAGCCCGATGAACCATCCATAAATGACATTGCCTCATACCCAGTAGTAGCATCGATCATCAGTTCTGGAATGGGAAGCGGGAACTCATCTTTCGGACACGCATTGTTAAGATCCCTAAAGTCAACGCACACTCGAATCTGGCCATTTTTCTTCCTTACAGGGACAATACTTGAAACCCATGTTGGGTACTTGACTTCACGAATAAAGCCAGCTTCGATGAGTTTGTTAACTTCTGTTTCAATCAAGGGAACCAAGTCCGGCCTAAAACGCCTTTGAGCTTGTTTAACAGGACGAGCACCATTTTTGACTGCAAGGTGATGGACTGCTACTTCCGGGTCCAAGCCAGGCATCTCTTTGTAACTCCAAGCAAATACATCCCTGAACTCTTTGAGTAATTCAATATAAGTGCTCTCTTCGTCAGCTTCAAGTAAAGCACTTAGGTAGGTGGGTCTTGGTTCTTCATCGGTGCCAAGGTTAACTTCTTTTAAGGCATAACTGTCGTCTTCACTCCTTCTTCAAGTTCAGGTGGAGCATCTTTCGCATATTCATCTTCTTGAGGGTCCCCATCATTGAAGGATATGTGATAACATGGCGAAACATCCTCCAATTCCGCATTATGTTCCATCGAAGATGGAATGCCATTCTTGATTTGTACAGTAACATGATATGAAGAACCTACACTTTCTTCGTCTTCATCACGTTCCTTAATATACACCACAGTATATGGCTTTACCTTCAGTACTTCTTTGCATGAAACCACAAGATTTGTTTGTCGCCTCATTCTAGAAGGAACTAAACTTTGGAAATCCTTAGAGATCTCCTGGATTTTGGGTGAAGCGGGTGTTCTTATGCTTTGAAAATTTCTCCGGAATTTGTTCCCCTTCTTTAGTGGACCCAATCTTTCAAACACGAAGGTCCTCACAGGTGATCTTCCAAGTCGATCAAAGACAGAAGGCTTGTTAGAAGCGGCTGATTCATCTTCTACAGTGATATAGTTGTTGCTCGCCCTTTTTATTGAGATGCGCACTGGTGACGATTGCTTGTATCCCAAACCTTCACGTGGTTGCCTCGTTGCAGCTTCTGATGGGAGCTTCCCTAACTTTGATGGCTCATTGAGATTGTATCCAGCTTTTGCAAATAGCTTGTAAGCGTTAGGGTCAAAGCCTTCATCTGTTCGCTTTGTAGGGAGTGCCACATTCTACAAACGATTTTGGGCTACAAACCCTGCAAGTAGCATTGGGGACGACTTTACTGCCTCAATTCGTTTGACCGGAAGAGTTAACTCCTTTAGCATGTTGGCTTGGCGATTAGATGATTCACTTTCATCTTTCTCCCTTTTAGGGACATATTGGAGTGCCGGACTTACTTTCTTGCCATGAGACGTAACATTCCCTCTATAAGATTTATTCGCGTTGGGTTGTACCTCCTTACTAGCAGCTTTGACTTCACCAGTAGTCACCTCTTCTATTTTAGTTGAGGGCTTTTTATTCTTGCTTTTCATGCCATCATCAGCTTTCAGCTCCTTCACAATGCGGTTCTTCAAGTAGAACTTTGCATCGGCGAAGTGTGACTCAGCCTCAGTGAATGGCTCATCATCAGCAACTACCATATTCTCGACTTCACCCACGTAGTATTTTAAACATTGATGGTTGGTAGATGGAACTACTCTATTCTCATGTATCCAAGGCCTCCCAAGCAAAACATTGTATGAAGTCTTCGCGTCGATCACATGTAGCCATGCACTTGATTGCATATCTTCAATAGTGATTCCCAGCCTGATCGCGCCTATGGCTCTTTGCCCCCCTTGGTTGAATCCTTGGATCATCACACGACTTTCTAAGAGTTAGTTCATGGGAATACCAAGTTCTTTCACAGTGTGGATTGGTAAAATGTTCACTGAGGATCCTCCATCAACCAAAATCCGATTTATCCTTTCATCGCGCATATAGCCAACCAGGTACAATGTGCGGTTATGAGTAGTGTCACCTAGCAAAAGATCATCATTTGTGAACGTGACCTTTTCCTCACAAGCATTAACTTCTTGAGGAGTGGACTCGATGGCTTTTCCGATGATGGTGCCAACGGTAGGTCATCACCCTTTTCTTTCCCTTTGTCAGCATGGCAACAAGAGGCATCAATGCCCTCATGGGAAATCTTCGTGCGGAACCAACTTGGTAAAAACTCCTCCAAGGTCACTGGATTTCGTGGCTTTTAGGAATGGTGCATCTCCACTTTTGCTTTCTTCAAATGCCTAACTGGATTCCATCTCCTTGGTCTTTTCACCATCATTTTCCTTGTTGGTTGTTCTATTGATTCCTTTCGTGGGCTCCTTTTGTAGTGCCTACGACGAGTTACCAATGTCCAACCTTCATCACCATCAGGTTGATTGACTTCAGCTTTGTCGCTCTCCAGTAATTCTTCATCTTTACTTTCTTTAAAACCACATAATTCATCCGGACTGAATGAGACAAAGGTGATAGAGACTTGGTTTGCACTTGCTTTCTCATCTTCAAGCACGATCTTCTTTTCGCGAGCCAAGTCCGTGACTTTTTCCTTGAAGACAAAGCACTTCTCCCGAGGGTGGCTTACAAGTCGGTGGTATTTGCAGTAATTTGGGTCATTTGTTTTCCCAGATTCATTTGGTCGCTTCATCTCCGGAAGCTCAATAAGATTAACTCGAGGAGTTCTTCGAAAATGGCTGGCACATCGGAATCCAGAAATGGGTACTCTTTCTCTTGCATTTCTTTTAGAGTCAACTTTCCACTCGGCTTATCATGAAAAGAAGTGGATTTCATACTCTGCTTCTTGCTCACCTTCGTCGTGAACTTCATAGGTGACATGTTGACATTCATAGATTCTTTGCTTTCAGACTTGGGTACGAACTTGCCCCACTTCCTGACTTCTTGCTTGTCATTCCCTTTACGAGGTTCGTAGATGGGCAGCCTCTCATTTCCAGCGGAGGCCATGCTCAATTCCATGTCATTGGCACGAGTTGCAAGTTCTTCAAACGTGCCAGGCTTGATACCTTGCAAGATGTAGCGCAATCCCCAATGCATGCCTTGGATGCACATCTCTATGCCTGAAGCTTCACTAAGCCTGTCTTTGCAGTTGAGGCTTGCATTCCTCCACCGATTGTTAAAGTCGATAACTGGTTCCCCCTTTCGTTGACGAGTATTTGTAAGTTCTATCATACTCACAGTACGTCTCATACTATAAAAGCTATTGAGGAACTCTTGCTTTAGTTGATCCCAACTATCGATAGATCCAGCCTCGAGGTCCGTGTACCAGTCAAAAGCATTTCCTTTTAGCAAGCGGACAAACTGCTTGTTGAGGTAATCTCCATAAGTCCCAGCATTGTTGCACGTCTCCACGAAGTGCGCAACATGTTGTTTTGGGTTACCTTTACCATCAAACTGTTGAAACTTCGGAGGTTGATAGCTAGCAGGCATCTTCAACATATCGACCCTTGCAGTGTACGACTTTGCATATGTAAGGGAGGATTTGGCAGCAACTTCGTATTTGTTCTTAATGGTTCCTTCGATGAACTCCTTCAGTCGATCGATTGGAATCATCCCTTCAGATGAGACAGGGATAGCCTTAGTAGATGCTTCTTGTCTTGGGGGAGAGTCACTCTCTAGAACTTCTGGGAGCTTGCCGGGTGCATGGGTAGATTCATCTTCCATCAAGATTTCCACCTTGTCTGTTAGCTTGTCGATTCTAGCCTCTTGATTTTGCATGCATTTGGTCAAGCCAATGATTGCTTCCGTCAAGTTTGCCAACTGCTCCTCCATAGATGAAGTGTTTGTCACCATGGCTTGCATGATTGTCGTGGATGGCGGAGAGTAGCATGGATTTTCACACAAATTGATCCTTGATTGGCTCACGCTATGTGGTGTAAGTGGGGAGGATCCATCACTTGAAGCATCATCATCTTCCTTCACAGTAGAGTGCTTGGAGCCGGAGAGGTCAAGCAGAGCAAGAGTTTTCTTGATCTTTTCAGCAACATCGATCCCTTCTTCAGATGCGTTTGTGGAAGATCTTGCTCCTTTTGAGGATGAAGATCCGAAAATAGGGGTAGATGCGGACGACACTTGGGGTGCTTGTTGTCCTAAAGAGCTTGCTTTGCTCCTCGTAACTGGTCCGAAGCTTCCAAAGGTGACATCGAGGATGCTTTCCACATCAGCATAGAACCTGGAGTTAGCAGCCTTGGTGGAAGTTGAACCGGAGTTGATTTTCTTTGAAGCCATTTCAAAGTTCTTGGTATTTGGTGAATGAAAAGTTGAGATGAGAGGTAGAGATTGTCCCACTGGGCGTGCCAGAATTTGTAGACAATAAATTTGCATCGAGAAAATAAAATCAAGACCGAAAATATCGCAACAATCGTAGTATTTTATTTCAAATATTTGAGTGTACAATCTCTATGATTCCTCTGATTCTACTTTTCTAGTATAAATTCAAGGAATTTTGAGCTTGATCTTGAATTTGAATTTGATTTATCTGTCGCGAACACTTTGATTGTTGCCACGAATTTTATCACGAACAAGTAGCTTTGATCTTGAATGCCTTGTATTTGATTTGACTTCGTTCTTGATCTTGAATACTTGAATTGTTCCTCGTTCTTGAGCTTGAATACTTGATCTGTTCTTCGTTCTTGAACTTGAACTTGATTTCTTGAACTTGAACTTGATTGCTTGAAGCTTGAAACTTGTGGAGGAATTTGCAGTGTTTGATCCACGAGCTCTTTCTTGCTTCTTGTTATAACTTCTGGTGTCTTTTCTGAGTTATGAAGACCCCTATTTATAGTTGTGGGAGGGAAGAGTTATGATAACAACAAACTCTTTTCGACCAATCAAATTTAAGTGTGACAAGGCCGCATTTGATTGGCCAGAACATGTCACTTGCACACGTGGCGCGATTTCATTGGCCTTTTAGTGTGACTTGGCATGACTTGTCATTTTGACACGTGGCATGATCCCATTGGCTCTTCCATTTGACTTGGCGTGCCACGTCATTTGACACGTGGCACCAAACTGGGCCTCTAGGAAGATGGCATCTTGGGCTTAATGAAGTGGGCTCATCACTTTAGCCCAATTAAATGGTAGCCCAATGGATTAAGACTTATTTAATTAATCCATATATGTTGGACTTATATAATTAATTCAATTATATTAGCCCATAATATTTGTTTGGACCAATATATCTTGAATTTAAAATATAATCCAAATTATTTTATTAAATTTAAATTTAATAAATTTTGCATGCCTACAGGTACCTAATTTTTTTTTGGTCTATGCTGAAATTTGAATGCTGATTACTAAGGAAATTGGGAAATTACCTATGAGAAGATTTATTTGAGCTCAAAATCCTACGAGTGCTTTGATCCATGACTCACAATGACAGTAGCTTTACTTGAAAATTTCCATTTTATATGAGTGTGTGATATATGCAAATTGTGGAGTTTTGTCTTTTATTACATGTTTAATGTAACTTTTTTTTTAAAAGCTTCAACGAATATTTAAATATCTATAGAGTATAATACAGTGATGTGACTGATGTCTATACTAATTACTATTCTACATTTTGTGTCAATCTTACAAAAACGTTTATATGCAAATTAAACGAATTAAGATTAAAAATTCTAAGTATAATGTTAAAACGAATTAAAAACGGCGGGGTGGGCAGTTGGGCTGGGTCAGCTTTTTACACAAATAGCCGGTCATATTTATTGTTTGCTTTTTATAGTTATATACATAAATTATATATATATATATATATATATATATATATATATATATATATAATATAAATTATACGTCCNATTATATATATATATATATATATATATATATATATATATATATATAATATAAATTATACGTCCACCTGCTATTTTTAGTTTATGCGGTTGGTTGATTGGCCATTTGGATTAATTTTTGGGGTTTTGACACAGTTACCCACAAAAACAAAATTATTTACCCTTGTCTACCCATTTATTTTTCTACCCATAAACTAATTACATTTTCTACTCATAGTAGTTTTTGTAGGGAATTTTTTCTTTATTCTCCAATTCTTTTTTATTTCTATGCTTCTTTTCTTCTTCTTTTTCTTTTTCTTTTCTTTTTTGCTTTTCTTTTTTCTAGTTTTCTTCTTATTTTTTTCTTTTTTCCTTTTCTAATTTCATTTAACTTCTTTTTTTTATATTCCTTTTATCTTCATAATCTAATTTTATTTACCTTTTTTACTATTTTTATTATTCTTTTTTTATACAATAAGAAAAATAATTGATATAGTAAATATTTTTTCACCTTTTTTTAATATAACTAGTACAATATACCTTTTATTTTATTTTTCTTTCTTATTTTTTAATTCAATTATTAAACTGAAATAATATCAGTTGTCACTTGATCTAATACACTGAATATCACATTGACTGCTGTTGAGCACCATAGATTACATAATCAGATTCTAAGAATCAACACGTGATTGCCATGCAAACCTTGATCTCCTTCCCTATAAATATCAATACACACTCTACCACTAGCAGTAATACAACCAGTTATAGAGCAAGAAAATATAATCTACGACAACCAAATCTCCATATATACTAGTTAGAATAAAAATGATAATAAAATATTTAAAAATAGAACAAAAGTATAAGTAGCGAAAAAGACTTCTAGTACCATGTGATACCAATATGGTATATATGTATACCAACAGAGCATATGATTTCTCTAGAATATTGCTACAACTATCTGTGACTATACTACTCTACCAAAATATTAAAGGACGCAATAAAAGTATGAGAAAATTCCATGCTCGTATTGCAAGCTAAATATTCGCAAAACAACTTGTTCATTTCGTATACTAAGAGGGTATATAGTTGTATGGGGTCATTCCAACAATTGCCTATAACTATAAAAACTATTAATACACATAATTTATGTCCATCGGCAGACAAAAATTCCAGCATTATTGCAACTCATGTTGATATAAATAATTTCATAATATAATTCACTTAAAATGCAGCTAAAACAACCAAAACAATGTTCAAACTACCATATGATACCAATATGGCATATAACTATACCAACATGGTATACAGTTTTACTAGTTAATTTTCGGCAACTATATGACTATACTACTATTACATAACACACATGCATAAAGAGAAAAATAAAAAAAATAGTGTATCACATATTAATATAATAAGGTATTTCAAGATATTGTACTATATTACTATTATTAAAAGAAAATTAAATATTGTACCAATTAAATGCAGCTAATACAAACAAAAAATAATTCAACTAGCATATGATACCAATATAGTATATAGCTATACTAATAGGGTATATAGTTGGAATGAATTGTATACTAAAATGGTATATTTGTATACTATTTGGGTATACAATACAAATTCGTCTTCTTCTCTGGTTCAACTATATTTCAACCCAAATTTCTAAAATTTACTACAAAATCTCCACCAAATTGACTAAAACTTTAGCTACAACCTCCAATCAACTTTCCAAACTAACCCATACAGGATCGGATCAAAACAATTAAAAACTCAAACAAACCAAGTTATGTGTTTCAAGCTTCAAGGTCCGTCAATGGTGGATTTAAATTTTGTAAAATAAATCTCCAAAAACCAGCATCAAAGATACAATCTACACATCAAAGAACAATATTAGCTACATTTAATTGGAGACCAATGGAGTAGTGCTGGATCGATTTGATTCTTGCAGTGCTGGATCGATTTGATTCAGCACACCTGCTTATAATAACACACCTGCTTACTATTTTTTTCCATGTATGCTAACACGCAAAAGTAATACAAGAAGGAATTATCTCCTAATGAAACTGCATTTCACTAATTTGTCCTTCAACGAGTACAAAATATAAGCACCACGCAAGTATAAAAAAGCTGCACTTATTACAAAAGAATATTTCATGTCCACCACTCTATATTAAAAGGTAAAGATGACACTAAAAATCTGTATTAAAAAGGAAGAAAAATAAAAAAACGATTAGCTAACCACTCCAAAGAATCTAATGTGGGCGGGTAAATAATATTGATTGCATAGGTAGGAATAGTTTAGGCATGGGTATTTAAGGGTAAATAGTTTGAATTCAATAGGTATAAAGTGAGATTTTCCCTTAATTTTTCTTCACGGCCTCCGCTCGGCCCATTACATTTTGGGTTTTTCATTCTGTTAGTAGGCAGATCAATTTATCCAACGATGCAGAGGCCACGTGGCTACTTTGGGCCGTTTGGTTGGATTAGGCCGTTTTCATGTTTCCCCTCAGCCTGTTATATTTGGGCTGAGCATTGTGTCATAAAAATTGGATGGGCTATTCACTTTCTTTTACCATTATTCAAAGACTAGCCGTCATTTGGAGGGGAAAGTGCACGGTTGGCCAGTAATAACACATGTATTTACTTTTAAGCCACCGTTTAAAATGTCTTTAGTCTTTTGCCACTGCTTTAATAAACTTTAACTGTCCGGACGAAAATACCGTTCTGCTCATGTCCTTAACTTCAGGACTTCAGGACTACATGTCCTTAACTTTTGAACTTGGAACTCTAAGTTCATGACTTCAGGACTACATGTCCTTAACTTTTGAACCTGTAACTCTAAGTTCAGGACTTCAGGACTACATGTCCTTAACTTTTGAACTTGGAACTCAAACTTCAAAACCAAGCGTCCTTAACTTTTGAACTTGTAAGTCAAAGTTAAGAACTTTTGAACTTGTAACTGTAAGTTAAGGACTGCTTGTCCTTAACTTTTGAACGTGTAACTGTGAGTTAAGGACTGTCTGTCCTTAACTTTTGAACTTGAAAATCAAAGTTAAGGACCTATTGTCCTTAACTTTTGAACTTGTAACTGTAAGTTAAGGACTGCCTGTACTTAACTTTTGAACTTGCAACTATAAGTTAAGGACTGCATGTCCTTAATTTTAGAACTTGTAACTGTAAGTTAAAGACTGCCTGTCCTTAACTTTTGAACTTGTGTACTTAACTATTGAACTTAACTTTAGGACTTCAGGACAACATTTCCTTAACTTTTGAACTTGAAACTCTAAGTTCAGGACCATGTCCTTAACTTTTGAATTTAACTTTAGGACTTCAGGACTATATGTCCCTAACACAATTATCAAAATTCAATTCCATAAAATGGTAAAGGGTCCCATCAACTAAATGGAAATAGTATAGTCAAAACCACGACATATAACAGATAATAACTATCAGATTAATTAAAATTCAAAAAAAGACAACAAGAACCTAACCAACCAAAAGAAAAAGAAAAAGAAATAAAGTTGGAGAAGTGGTCTGCAACGAGGAAGTGGTTTGCTTTTGGGTTTAGGAAGTGGGATGAAGTTGGGGAAGAATTTACTGCATGAGGAAGAGAAGTAACGAGTTTGGGAAATTTTGATCAGGAGAAAGGGTTTTGAAATTTTGATAGAGGGTTTGGGATGGAAAAGAGATAGAAGAAAGGGTAACTTCGTCTTTTCATATTAATTTTAATAGAGTAGTGGCTATTTTTGCTCAGCATTAAAAATGCTGGATAAAAAGTAAATACCACTTTAAAAAGTGGCTACCCCACGCCATTTCTACTCGTTTGGAATGTAATAAAAATAGGGACTTTTACCTTCCTATACCATATATGAAACCTTATTACCAAAAATGTGCATAGTTTCATATTTACCCGCCATGTTCATAGTTATTCTACAAATATTATACCATTCATTAAATACCAATTATTAGGAGCTGATTCCTTCCTAATTAGGCGCGCTACAAATCTGGAACTAAATATTCTTCCAGATATTCCTATTTAGGCGCGCTACAATCATGGAAGTAAATATTCTTCTAGATATTTCATTAAATAAGGAATCATTGTAGCATTAAAATTCCTTATTTAGATTGTTCCTATTTTCACCTAATCTTTCTGCTTATAGTCTCACTTAAACTTGTAGCTGAAAATATCGTTATATTTTTTTTCCACGAAAAATAATAAGTTGACAAATCTAATAGTTGACGTCACTAGGTAGTATTTTTCAAACTCGACAAAGTAGTTGATGTAGTTTTCTAACATATTTCCCTCAATCTATAATTGAGAATACTATAATGAATCTTTAAGATTATGTCTAGTCGAAAATCCCAACTAAACTACAATCGAATGGGAATTGGGATATTAAAATTCAATATACCCAGTTTGTAGATATTTTGTAGATGAATTGTAGATTATTTGTATTATGATTGTAGATGTATTGTTTTCTGTTTTCACAAATCCAAAACGACTAAAACTTCTACAAAATCTTCTGCAAAAAATGCAATTATGTCGAAAATACCAATTAAGCTACAATTGAATGGGAATTGGGATATTAAAATTCAATGTACCCAGTTTGTAGATATTTTGTAGATAAATTGTAGATTATTTGTATTCTGATTGTAGATGCTTTATTTTCTGTTTTCACAAATCAAAAAACGACTAAAACTTCTACAAATCTTCTGCAAAAAACGCAATTATGTCGAAAATCCCAATTATGCTACAATTGAAATGGGAATTGGGATATTAAAATTCAATGTACCCAGTTTAGATATTTTGTAGATAAATTTTAGATTATTTGTATTCTGATTGTAGATGTATTGTTTTCTGTTTTCACAAATCCAAAACGACTAAAACTTCTACAAAATCTTTTGCAAAAAATAAAATTATATCGAAAATACCAAATAAGCTACAATTGAATGGGAATTGGGATATTAAAATTCAATGTACCCGGTTTGTAGATATTTTTGTAGATAAATTGTAGATTATTTGTATTCTGATTGTAGATGCTTTATTTTCTGTTTTCACAAATCAAAAACGACTAAAACTTCTACAAATCTTCTGCAAAAAACGCAATTATGTCGAAAATACCAATTAAGCTACAATTGAATGAGAAATTGTACCAATGTCGAAAATACCAATTAAGCTACAAGCTACAATCGAACCTCAATCCCACGCACTAGCAGGTTAGATTTATGCTTTCGTGTCAACAGGCAGAATATATTTGAAATGCTAGCGGCAGGTGAATGCATGTTAAAGCTCGATGTAGAGTAACAGAAAATTCAAACCAGGTGCTGATTGAAGTTAAAACACGAGCTTCTTTGTCTTTATTTTTATGGGAAAAAAAAGTATTGGTAATTGACTGCAGTTCACAAGATTTTCAATAATAATGAGTGTAACCAGGAACTTGAATGATTGTTGCTCCTAATTGCAACGTAAGATTCAAGTGTTTCTACATCAATATGCTGCAAATCTATGTTTCCATAACCATAGGTTTTTATGTTTAATAACAGTACATAAACGTGAGTGAGGGTGACAGTTTGGGAGAGAGAAACGTGGGAGGGGTGGGATATACGGTACCTTGAATTAAGGAGGGATATACGCTGCATTAATTGTACCTTAAAATACACTATGGTATAGAATTGGTAATTTGGTATACTAAATGTAATTATATCAAACCTTAAACATTGAGGGTAATAAGGTTTTCTATATGGTATAAGAATGTAAAAATCCCATAAAAATAGCCACCTCGCTAAAACATGAAAATTCCAGTATAGTGTGCGATCCAATAATGTTTCCTTTTTAATCTCTTACAGAAAGAATGACAGGTTTCTAATTTGAAAATAATTTAACTATAATTTTCTATTTTATCTTAATGAGAAACTTTATAGCCGTACGAATGTTAATAGCCGGTAAAACTGTCTCCATGTGATCAGGAGGTCACAGGTTCAAGCCGTGTAAACAGCCTCTTATAGAAATACAGGATAAGACTACGTATAATAGACCCTTATGGTTAGGCCCTTCCCCGGACCCCGCGCATAGTGAGAGCTAATTGCACCGGGCTGCCCTTGCAACACAAATATTATGATGTATTTATAATTACAGGTTTCAAAAGTGTTTCCTTTTTAAATTTTATGCTTATTTTAACTTTGGCTCATAAATTAAAACAAAAGGGAGTAATTAAAAAGAAAAAAAGGGAGTAATTAAATAAAATGCGTGATACATAAGCAGACACACAAGTAATGGTATTAAGGGGGAGAACCTTTTTGATTCGCATCAACAATTATGTGTAATCAAAGCTTATTTGCTGGGCAAAAGACAAAGATTGGCGTTTGGAACATAAGTTGCAGAAGAAAAGGGATCAAGGACAGTCCGGTGCACTAAGCTCCTGTTATGCGTGGGGTCCGGGAAAGGGTCGGAGCACAAGGGTCTATTGTATGCAGCCTTATCTTGCATTTCTGCAAGAGGTTGTTTTCACGACTCGAACATATAACCTCCTGATCACATAGTAGCAACTTAACCAATTACGTCAATGCTCAAGGAAAGGCATCAAATGTCATTTAAAAAATATGAAAGATTACAAATCCACTTTAGATGCCAACATCAACCTGCAAGTGCTGTTGTTGCTTTCCATCTTTGGTTTGCTCCATTTTGTTTTATTTATACTTCTTTCCAAAATCAGTTGGAAATTAAAACATGCATTTATAAAACAAACTAGCAGGAAAATATTATATTTAGAGAATATCCGAAGTTTAATTTCCGCATACATAAGTTAAACTGGCGTAAGAACCAACGAGCTTAAGCGAACTACACTCGAATAGCACAAAGTGTGAAACCTATGTCAAGTAGAAACATGAAAGCTTATTTCTATATTAATTATGACTACAAATTCTATTTAGATATGAATCAAATAAATCAAATCCTAAATAATTAAGGTTTCCTACTACAACTTTGAATTAGTTTTTCAACATTCTCCTGTATATCACAGTTGTATACGTCTAACTTGTTTGTATTGTTGTCTTGGAGCAATTTCTCCAACCTACTGTTGTTGAACTATATGTCTCCAACCCTCGTTGATGCACCGTGTCACCAACAATCAATTTTGTTAAAGTACCTGTCTCCAACTCACGTTGATTCACTTTGTTACCTACACCCAATTCTGTTGAAACACCTCTCTCCAACTCCCGTTAATGTTCTTTGTGGCAATACCCAAGAAGGCCTCCTCAAAGTGAGATGACAATAACCTTAGCTTCAATTCTTTTTTCTCGAAAAGTATTGGAGACCGTCCTTTTCATCCAGGCTATAAATTCATACCGTGTCGGGAAATCTCATATTTGGAGAAAAAACACTCCCTAGTAAAGCCAATTTCAAACCCTGGTCTTGAACCTAAAACCTCAGGTTAATAATAAAAAAAGTATTTATTTGTTTGTCCTTTTCTTCTATGCTACATAATGTGCAGCAACTTGGTACAATAATATATTATTGTCTGACAAATCCATGATGGTATAAAAAAAAATTAATGTTAGCAACTTAACATATTGCATGAGCAATTACTTGGGTATGGAATAATGATCAGATTATGCTTTTCTGGAGTTTAGTTAAGCTATTTCAGCTTAAACAAGTGCAAACGGTGCAAAAGAGAGCCTTGGATAGATCGAACCCAACTTGAAAAATCTAGAACTTAGAAGCTGTTGGGTGTGCGATCAAAGTCCCACATTGCTAGCCGAAAAGATTGGGGGCATTTGCATCTATACCCATTTTTTGTGCCACATTTTAACTTGTGCCCGCTTTGCAAAAAAAATTGCAAGCGTACCCGCTTTTTCACATAACTTCAGCCCACGGGGCTGAAGTTTTTCTTTTGTACTGGAAAACTTCAGCTGAAGTTTTTGTCTTTGTAACCGAAAAACTTAAGCAGTTTTCCAGCTTAAGTTTTCCAGTTATAAAATAAAAACTTAAGCAGTTTCCAGCTTAAGTTTTCTAGTTATACAATAAAAACTTAAGCTCTAGAGCTTAAGTTTTTCAGTTATAAAATAGAAACTTAAGCAGTTTCCAGCTTAAGTTTTCCAGTTATAAAATAAAAACTTAAGCAGTTTCCAGCTTAAGTTTTCCAGTTATAAATAAAAACTTAAGCAGTTCAGCTTAAGTTTTCCAGTTATAAAATAAAAACTTAAGCAGTTTCCAACTTAAGTTTTCCAGTTATAAAATAAAAACTTAAGCAGTTTCCAGCTGAAGTTCTTATTTTATAACTGGAAAACTTAAGCTCTAGAGCTGAAGTTTTCCAGTTATAAAACAAAAACTTCAGCTCTTTCCAGTTATAAAATAAAAACTTCAGCTCTAGTTTTCCAGTTATAAAATAAAAACTTCAAGTTTTTGTGTTGTAACTGAAAAACTTCAGCTCTAGAGCTTAAGTTTTCCAGTTATAAAATAAAAACTTAAGCAGTTTCCAGCTTAAGTTTTCCAGTTATAAAATAAAAACTTAAGCAGTTTCCAACTTAAGTTTTTCAGTTATAAAATAAAAACTTAAGCAGTTTCCAGCTGAAGTTCTTATTTTATAACTGGAAAACTTAAGCTCTAGAGCTGAAGTTTTCCAGTTATAAAACAAAAATTTCAGCTCTTTCCAGTTATAAAATAAAAACTTCAGCTCTAGTTTTCCAGTTATAAAATAAAAACTTCAAGTTTTTGTGTTGTAACTGAAAAACTTCAGCTCTAGAGCTGAAGTTTCTATGTTATAAAATAAAAACTTCAGCTCTAGAGCTGAAGTTTGCCAGTTACAAAATAAAAACTTCAGCTAGAGCTGAAGTTTGCTAGTTATAAATAAAAACTTCAAGCTCTAGAGCTGAAGTTTTGTTTAGTAACCTGGAAACTTCAGCTCTAGAACTGAAGTTTATCAGTTATAAAGGGAAGCTGAAGTTTTTTAAAAAGTGGGTACGGATGCAAACAAAAAGACAAAGCGGCTACAGGTTAAAGAGGGGCGCTCAAATAGGGCGCCCCNTGAGGCCTTTTGGAGAAAATCGTGCGGGCTTGGCCCAAAGCGGACAATATCACACTATGTTAAGAGTGTCTTTGGGCTAGTTTAGCCCAACAAGTGGTATCGGAGCCCAGGTTCAGCGAGACGAGTATGGAGATGGCATAGTGATGGTGCGGGGCGGCATGCACACAAGAAGAAGCTAGTTGCGGGCTTCGGTTGCCATAATATTCTAACAATGTGGTGGCACACAGTAATCTCGAAAACTGACTTGTGGATCGTGGTAGTGGGCCACGTGGAACTTAGTTCGAGGGGAAGATTGTTGGGGGTGTGCGAACAAAGTCCCACATTGGTAGCTGAAAAGATTGGGAGTCTACATATAAGGTGTAGGGATCTCTTAATTGCGTGAGGCCTTTTGGAGAAAACCGTGCGGGCTTGGCACAAAGCGGACAATATCACACTATGTTAAGAGTGTCTTTGGGCTAGATTAGCCCAACAGATGCCATGAAAAAACACTACGTATGAAGTATATTTACGAACCAAAATGCATCTTTTTATTTTCTAGCCGATGTCCGGTACCTGTATTGTTGTGGCCGGGTAAATTTGGAGTCGCTTGAAAAGTCTTATATTGTGGGTAAAATGCTTCTTATAAAGGCAACTTTATATCCAGGGCTCAAACTCGAGACCTCTAGTTAAGAAAAAAAAAAAAATACTTATCGCTCCGTTATAATTCTTGTTGGTTAGCTAAAAGTGCATAATAATATACCCTCTTACTATATTAGGAGGGTCCAGCTTGTTGATTTGTGCAGCTAGCTAGCACAAAATTGTTGTTTAATATTTAGCAGAGAGAAACATGAAATCATCATATTGTAATAGCTAATGTTTCGAATTCATTCAGTAACCATAAAAAACTTCTGTACCAAATTTATCTAGTGTTAGAAAGCATAAAAGGAAACATCAGCTGATCATCTGTTTTTCTATACATTTTTAGTTTTACGATTTTATTTTTAACATTAGCTCATCTTAAGTTTCATATCAAGGCCCTAACGGCCTAACTAAGATTGTTTACTTATTTATTTATCCAATGTTATTTTATTCTTTAGTGCCCATTGTCACACCCAGGCAAAACGCCACAATAGTACGTTCAAGACTAGGTCGGTGAAACCATACACACAAAGTTTGAAGCGTACGTAACATATAATTAATAGGGTTCAACTGCATTCAATATTTTCATCGTAAGAGTATATATATGGGAAAATTTCACATAAGAACAATTGAGCTTTCTGTTTTTCAATTTTATAGCCATATTTTAATTTACAACCAACTAGCCCAAAAATAATAAGCTAAGATTCAACATCCAATTCCAATAGGTTCTAGAAATTACTATTTAATTTTTAAAAAAGATTGCTCAAGCTTTTAAGTTAATTTTCGAATCAGTAATTGTGACTCAAATATTAGTTCAACAAACCAAATCCATTTGGATGGTGAAAATTAAATTTTTAACAAGCTTAAACATGTGGGTTTAAATTTCGAATTTGATTTTGTGAGAAAGTTGGAGTGGGTGTTATTTAGACTTGTTAGAAATAGTTTAAGGAGGTTGTATATAAAATTTGAAGTCATTTAATGGAGATTTGGACTGGTTTTGAACAAGAATTGCAACTGAAAATCGTGGAAGAAGTTCGTCTACAGGCGCTTGTATAAAGGTATATGAAAGTGTATAATAGTGTATAAGATATGTTTATACACTATTATACAAGATTATCCATAATTATACAAAAAACTGACTTCGTCTTCTTCCTTGCGTCTTTTCTAAAATTTAACTCAAATCTTGCTCAAATCTACTCCAAATCACTTCAAATTTAAATTTTGAACTCCTTTTGATATTTTTAATCAATTGGAACAACACCCAACAACTAACAAATTCGAAAGCAAAGCTTTGAATGGCCTTCAATGGTAGACTTCTACTTTTTAATTTTCTTACATTGCAACCAGGTGACACAGGTTAAGAAGCAACAATGGCGGACGACCCTTTGAAGCATATGTAGAAGATGTGAAAAGAGAGAGTGAAAGCAATGGTTGTGAGAACACATATTTAACTCCATAGCTTTTAGAAGCAATGGTTGTAAGAACACAAGTTTTGAATTTGCCAGTGCTTTCAAAGTATGTATAATATGGGCTAGGTTGGGTAAAACTTAAAAACATGGGCCATTTTTTGTTATGGTGTGAAGTCATGTGTATTTTCTTGTAATTCTTTCTATATATAATATGTTAAATTTTAAACCTAGAATTCCAAACCAATAGTAGGTTCATTGATAATAAAATTGAACAAATGAAATTTTAATCATGGATCTGTTGGGATATACTATTAACCATGCGGTTTAGACATAGTATTATGTTTTGTTCTTTATGAAACATTTGTTTATTTAATTTATTCAATTCAATAAAGCACTATTTTAAATAGATCATTTGTAACATGTGTGTCCTTTTGATTATGTAGTAGACAATTTAGTGTATGGAGTCTTAGCTCATACACAGAAGATTAAATTGTTGGTTCTCATAATTAATAAACTATGTTCACAATCGAAGATATTATCGGACAAAATATCTTGATGATTGTAGCACAAGATTATTGTATAATTTGTCTTGATTATGGAGTAAGTCTACTCCAACTTCTTGTGCTAGTATACTCAGTGTATATTGAACGGACCAAGTAGAGAAAAGGTATTTTTGTACTGAATACATATAAAACACTTTCTCTAGTTCATTAAATGAGCTTATACTCCTAATCTTGATATAATTATTATGATCAATGTAATTTGTTTATTGTTTTGATTTATCAAAAGGTACGACTCTATTTAGAGTTAGTATATGCCTAATAAATTGGACAATAACAAATAACATTTGTGAATAATAATTAGTTGATAGAATCCATGACTTGGTTTTTGGGTTTGATAATACCCCTTTATATAAGCTTATAAGTTTTCATGTGAAAACCCGGCCGGTGGATTTTGTATCCGTCATATGAGATAGTTTAAGCGGAATTATAAAGGATTTAATTAGTTGATTGAATTAAATTTTCAGTGATTTAATTTAATTAACTGGTATTTAAAATCTTAACATGGGGAGTTAAAATAAGTGTTGATGAATTTTTGAAATTCATATTGAGGAGTTCAATTGCAGTTTTTTAGTGGAATAAATTGCAATTAGTTATAGTAGGATCTAATTCTTGCCTACTTCGAATTAGTACTATAATTAGTAGCCTCTTACTATTTCTGTGGTCCCTGCTATACCTAGTAATAACCTGGACAAACTTGGGTAAAAAGTAGCTTGGGAGAAAAGTTACCTTTTTGAGTTGGAGTAGGATTCTACTTATGGAATCCTACTCCACACGTTTTTGAGCCTATTTTTAGGGCTTAATTTCGTGTATAAAAAGGAGACAGGTTTCTCCTGTTAACTACCCTAGAGTTGTATTGTTCTTGCCCACCCAAAAGCAAAAGTGTTCAAGGTTTTACTAGGCATATAGCAGAAGACTACAGCCCTGGATTCTTGCTGCTTGGAGAATTTGTGCAACTATTTCAAGAGGTTAGTGTTCCTGATCTCGTTATTATTGCGTTATCTACTTTACATGTAATTGATGCCTGATTGTATGCTTGCTTCCGCTGCGCATGTTCTAACAATTGGTATCAGACGCCGTCTTACATCTAACTAGATAATGTAATACAACATACATAGAAAAAAAATTAAAACGTGTTATT